>NW_027507788.1:184436102-184688469 GCF_037356315.1 Lithobates pipiens | reverse complement strand
AGGAGAAAGAGAGAGGAGAAAGAGAGGAGAAAGAGAGAGGGGGGGGGGGGAGAGGAGAGAGGGGGGGGGGGGGAGAGGAGAAAGAGAGAGAGAGAGAGAGGGGGGGGAGAGGAGAAAGAGAGAGAGAGAGGGGGGGAGAGGAGAAAGAGAGAGGGGGGGGGAGAGGAGAAAGAGAGAGGGGGGGGGGGAGAGGAGAAAGAGAGAGGGGGGGGGGCGAGGAGAAAGAGAGAGGGGGGGGGGCGAGGAGAAAGAGAGGGGGGGGGCGAGGAGAAAGAGAGAGGGGGGGGGGCGAGGAGAAAGAGAGAGGGGGGGGGAGGAGAAAGAGAGAGGGGGGGGGGAGGAGAAAGAGAGAGGGGGGGAGAAAGAGAGAGGGGGGGGGGAGAGGAGAAAGAGAGAGGGGGGAGAGGAGAAAGAGAGAGGGGGGGAGAGGAGAAAGAGAGAGAGGGGGGGGAGAGGAGAAAGAGAGAGAGGGGGGGGGGGGGGAGAGGAGAAAGAGAGAGAGGGGGGGGGGGGGGGAAGAGGAGAAAGAGAGAGAGGGGGGGGGGAAAGAGAGGGGGGGGAGAGGAGGAAGAGAGAGAGGGGGGGAGAGAGCGAGAGGGGGGGAGGAGACGCAAAGAAAGAAAAGGGATGGAACATGAGATGGGGTGGGAGAGGGGAGAGGGGAGAGGGGAGAGGGGAGAGGGGAGAGGGGAGAGGGGGAGAGAGGAGAGAGGAGAGAGGAGAGAGGAGAGAGAGCTCGATATACCGACAGAGGGATAGAGAGAAGAAGAGAGAGCTGGAGATGCAGAGAGAAAAAAAAAAAAAAAAAGAGACCGCTTCACACTCGAATCTCACAGGAACATAATCCGCACCGGATTGCAGTCTGCGTCCTTGTGTGATTTAGTGCAATGCGATTTTTTTAATGAATGGGCTGAAATAACACAAAAATTAGCGCATGCACTGCTTTTCAAAAATTCATCACATGGCACTTCAGTGCCATGTGATTTGGTGCAGACAAGCACGCTCGTGATCTGGGGTATCATTAGGAATAGATTGACACCTGGCAGCAGATTGCACACCCAGCGCATTTTCAACACGGGTTTCCTGCACCACATTCTGGCGTGAAAAAGCCCAAAGAGAAAGCTGGAGAAGCAGGGAGAGCGAGAGAGGTGGAGATGAGAGAAAGAGAGAGTAAGCCGGAGTTTAAAAGAAAGAAAGGGAGAGCTGAAGATGTAAAGTGAGACTAAGTTCAAGATGCAGAGAGAAAGATAAAGAGAGATGGAGATGCAGAAAGGGGAAGCTGGAGATGCAAGGAAAGCACTGGCGATGCAGAGAGAAAAAGAGAGGCAGCGAGAAAGAACAAGCTTTAAACACAGAGAGGATAAAGGGGGAGAGTAAAAATAGGCTAAAAAGAGGGAGGCACAGAGAAAACGGAGGACATAAGGAGTGAGAATTGTGTATTCATTTGGAAGGAAGAAGGAAGTTTGTTGCCCACTGGTAGTCGATCGATAAGTCACCCTTACTTTACATTACAATAATGGCAGGGATGAGGAAGCTACAATCCCCATACATACCTGCTGTTTGAAGTAACGCCTTTCTTCTTCATCTATGAGCACAAGATTGAGGTAATAGCGCACACTAAACTTCTTGTTGATATCCCTCATGGTTGGCGTCAGCTCATAGCCAGCAAGGAACAGCCGGATGGGTATGGATTCCCCTGCAGCAAAAAAAGATAAGAGATAGGAACATTATATGTCTTTGCTCCAAAGATAAATCATATTAGAGAAAGAACACCATATTTATGTCATAAAACATAACCTAAAAAAAACTTCACCCAGAATCCATCAACATTACAATGTGACCAATGTTTAACTGAACAAAAGGTTTCTTTACTTATTATCATATTTCCTATCAGGCAGCGACACCGTTCCCAGGAAGAGTATCAGGGAGAAGAGGAATCACCTTTGTAGGGCCACAGACAGCAGACGAAACCCCTCAGGGCACATGCATAAGAGGTGCTAGATCTCCTGATATTAATATCAGGTGTTGTGAATGGTGTTCTCATTGATGGAACGGTCTCACTTCGATGAGGATGCCCACGTGAAATGATACAAAGATAAATACCGTATTTATCGGCGTATAATACGCACCCCAAGTTTAGGAGGGAATTTTAAGGAAAAAAAAAAACCTTACATTTAAATGCCCATCAATGCAGCCTTATCATTGTCCATCTGCAGCCTTGTCAGTGTCATATGCAGCAGATAAAAAAAAAAAAAAAAAAATGGTTGCATAATTGTGCACACCCTCTTATAACTTCGGATGTTCAGAATTAAGCAATCACATTCAAACTCATTTTAAATAGGAGTCAGTACACACCTGCTGTCATTTAAAGTGCTTCTGATTAACCCCAAATAAAGTTCAACTGTTCTAGTAGGTCTTTCCTGACATTTTCTTAGTCGCATCCTACACCAAAAGTCAAGATCCACAGAGAGCTTCCAAAGCATCAGAGGGATCTCATTGTTAAAAGGTATGTCAGGAGAAGGGTACAAAAGCATTTCCAGGGCATTAGATACCATGGAACACAGTGAAGAAAGTAATCATCAAGTGGAGAAAATATGGCACAACAGTGACATTACCAAGAACTGGAAGTCAAAATTTATGAAAAGACGAGAAGAAACACTGGTGAGGGAGGGAGGCTGCCAAGAGGCCTACAGCAACATTAAAATGGTTGTAAACCCATTACAACCACTTTAAAACTACAGGTAAGCCTAGATTAAGGTTTACTTGTAGGTGCAAGAAATATCTCCCAAACCTAAAAGGTTTAGGAGATATTTGCAGGAATAGCGACACCGATGTCTATGGAGCATCAGACGCAGGCGCACTGAGCGTGCCATTTCTAACGGCGATCATGCAGTTAGTGGTGGCACCAGCGCGCATGCACCGGAGTGACGTCACTCCGGGATAGATGGCGGTGTCGCCGGAGGCGAACAAGGGCTGATGACAGAGCTTCGATCTCAGGTAAGTAATTCATAAGGAGCTAGTAGGCTATACCTTGCACGGTGTATTTTTTATTTTTTTTTAAGAGGCTTTACTTCCTCTTTAAAGGAGCTGCAGGAATATCTGGCAAGTATTGGCTGTGTGGTACATGTGAAAACAATCTCCCATATTCTTCATATGTCTGGGCTATGGGGTAGAGTGGCAAGATGGAAGGAAGCCTTTTCTTATGAAGAAAACCATCCAAGCCCGGCTAAATTTTGCAAAAACACATCTGAAGTCTCCCAAAAGCATGTGGGAAAATGTGTTATGGTCTGATGAAACAAAGGTTGAACTTTTTGGCCATAATTCCAAAAGAAATGTTTGGCGCAAATACACCAACACACATCACCAAAAGAACACCATACCCACCATGAAGCATGGTGGTGGCAGCATCATGATTTGGGGGTGTTTTTCTTCAGCTGGAACAGGGGCCTTAGACAATGTAGAGGGAATTATGAACACTTCCAAATACCAGTCAATATTGGCACAAAACCTTCAGGCTTCTGCTAGAAAGCTTAACATGAAAGGGGGGATGGGGGGGGGGGGGGTCGACTTACATTTTGTTTGGGTACAGCGTCGCATGACCGTGCAATTGTCAGTTAAAGTGACGCAGTGCCATATCGCAAATAATGGCCTGGTCCTTAAATCTTTTTTGTGTGTAGCAACCTCCCCTAATACTTATCTGAGCCCCATCTCTCTCCAGAGATGTTCACGAATGTCTAAGCCGTCAGGGACAATCCTCCCATTTGGCTGAAACACAGCAGCAGTGCCATTGGCTCCCGTGGCTGTCAAAGTCAGTCAGCCAATCGGGGGAAACGAGGGGGCAGGGCCAGGGCTCTCTGTGTTTGAATGGATAATACATGGAGCTCCGACTCGGCTCGGGTGCCTCCATAGAGAGCGGCTGACTAAGGGGCCACCCGAAAGGAGGGAGGGGCCAGAAGCAGCAAAGAGGGACCCAAGAATAGGAGGATCTGGGCTGCTCTGTGCAAAACCAACAGCACAGAGCAGGTAATTATAACATGTTTGTTAAGGTTAAAAAATAAATAAATAAATAAATAAATAAAAAAAAAGACAATCACTTAAAGTTGTTAAAAATAATGGGTAAAGTTCCTCTGTAACAAGGTGACACCAGGATCCTTCCAGGGTTCAGTCACTTGACTCAAGACAGTGGGGTCATGTAGCTTCTGTAAGAGGATCTTGGAAGATTGATGTCCTGAGGCGGTTCAGGCAAAGCAAGTCACTCAGCATATCTACCTGAACCATCTCTTCCTGAGATCACCCTAACCAAGGTTCCAACAAAGGCCACATGACCAAAGCCTCAGCAAGGACTAGGCAGCTTGGGTGGTGTTCTTAATGACATCATGGCTGCTTCCCTCCCACTCTGGGCTCCTGACCTCTCACGGGGGCTCCGTCCATGATTTCATACTTGGCGATGGTGTCGTTCTCATGGTAAACATTGGGCCCGGTGCCCGTCGTCTCTCTTTTAATGATATCGATTTCCATGTGTTTAATCTTGATCCGCACCAGCAGGAAGTAGATTTTGCCTACGATGACATCTTTAAGGTGATATCTGGAGGAAAAAGTGGAAAATACAACATATTTACAATAGACTCAAGAGCACCTGTATTGTAGCAAAAAACACCCAGCTGCCAAGGAGTGAGGTGGGAATGGTGAACACAGCACTGGCATATTGGTCATATTAAATTATATTTTCTAACCTTGAATCATCTTGATGGGAACATGTTATTTTTAAGAGCCCTTGATGGACAAAAAACTCCATCCACAACTAAAATATCACATCCTCTTTTTGTTATTAAAAAACTAATTTATATATATATATATATATATATATATATATATATATATATACACACATACATACACACATACATACAGTACAGACCAAAAGTTTTGACACACCTTCTCATTCAAAGAGTTTTCTTTATTTTCATGACTATGAAAATTGTAGATTCACACGGAAGGCATCAAAACTATGAATTAACACATGTGGAATTATATACTGAAAAAAAAAAGTGTGAAACAACTGAAAATATGTCTTATATTCTAGGTTCTTCAAAGTAGCCACCTTTTGCTTTGATTACTGCTCCGCACACTCTTGGCATTCTGTTGATGAGCTTCAAGAGGTAGTCACCTGAAATGGTTTTCCAACAGTCTTGAAGGAGTTCCCAGAGATGCTTAGCACTCGTTGGCCCTTTTGCCTTCACTCTGCGGTCCAGCTCACCCCAAACCATCTCGATTGGGTTCAGGTCCGGTGACTGTGGAGGCCAGGTCATCTGGCGCAGCCCCCCATCACTCTCCTTCTTGGTCAAATAGCCCTTGCACAGCCTGGAGGTGTGTTTGGGGTCATTGTCCTGTTGAAAAATAAATGATGGTCCAACTAAACGCAAACCGGATGGAATAGCATGCCGCTGCAAGATGCTGTGGTAGCCATGCTGGTTCAGTATGCCTTCAATTTTGAATAAATCCCCAACAGTGTCACCAGCATAGCACCCCCACACCATCACACCTCCTCCATGCTTCACGGTGGGAACCAGGCATGTAGTGTCCATCTGTTCACCTCTTCTGCGTCGCACAAAGACACGGCGGTTGGAACCAAAGATCTCAAACTTGGACTCATACCAAAGCACAGATTTCCACTGGTCTAATGTCCATTCCTTGTGTTCTTTAGCCCAAACAAGTCTCTTCTGCTTGTTGCCTGTCCTCAGCAGTGGTTTCCTAGCAGCTATTTTCCCATGAAGGCCTGATTCACACAGTCTCCTATTAACAGTTGTTCTAGAGATGTGTCTGCTGCTAGAACTGTGTGTGGCATTGACCCGTTCACTAATCTGAGCTGCTGTTAACCTGCGATTTCTGAGGCTGGTGACTCGGATGAACTTATCGTCTGCAGCAGAGGTGACTCTTGGTCTTCCTTTCCTGGGGCGGTCCTCATGTGAGCCAGATTCTTTGTAGCGCTTGATGGTTTTTGCCACTGCACTTGGGGACACTTTCAAAGTTTTCCCAAATGTTCGGACTGACTGACCTTCATTTCTTAAAGTAATGATGGCCACTCATTTTTCTTTACTTAGCTGCTTTTTTCTTGCCATAATACAAATTCTACTAGTCTATTCAGTAGGACTATCAAGTAGAACTGTGTACTGTATCCACCTCCTGCACAACACAACTGATGGTTCCAACCCCATTTATAAGGCTTGAAATCCCACTTATTAAACCTGACAGGGCACACCTGTGAAGTGAAAACCATTTCAGGTGACTACCTCTTGAAGCTCATCAACAGAATGCCAAGAGTGTGCGGAGCAGTAATCAAAGCAAAAGGTGGCTACTTTGAAGAACCTAAAATATAAGACATATTTTCAGTTGTTTCACACTTTTTGGTTCAGTATATAATTCCACATGTGTTAATTCATAGTTTTGATGCCTTCAGTGTGAAGCTACAATTTTCATAGTCATCAAAATAAAGAGAACTCTTTGAATGAGAAGGTGTCCAAACTTTTGGTCTGTACTATATATATATATATATATATATATATATATATATATATATATATATATATATATATATATATATATATATATTACACACACACACACACACACTATCTCACAAAAGTGAGTACACCCCTCACATTTTGTAAATATTTTATTCTATCTTTTCATGTGACAACACTGAAGAGATTGCACTTTTCTACAATTTAAAGTAGTGAGTGTACAGCTTGTATGACAGTGTAAATTTGCTGTCCCCTCAAAATAACTCAACACACAGCCATTAATGTCTAAACCACTGGTAACAAAAGTGAGTACACCCCCAAGTGAAAATTTCCTAATTGGGACCAATTAGCCATTTTCCCTCTTCAATGTCATGTGACTTATTAGTGTTACAAGGTCTCCGGTGTGAATGGGGAGCAGGTGTGTTAAATCTGGTGTTATCGCTCTCACTCTCTCATACTGGTCACTGGAAGTTCAACATGGCACCTCATGGCAAAGAACTCTCAGAGGATCTGAAAAATTAGAGTTACGCTTACCGGTAACGTCTTTTCCAGTAGTGTTTCAGGACAGCCACTATGAGAGAGATAGTCTCCTCCTCTTCCTCTGGAAACACTGCGCCAGCCCATAAATTCTTACTTCCCTTGCCAGATCTCAGTTTATATCGAGATTACCTCCGGCCAGCCGGGGAGACACAAGAACACATTAATAACATATTTATCAAATACCATTATCCTGCTGCGTTCTGGACTTTTTTTAAGACTCCTCCCAATTTTCGGGTGGGCAACTAGGGCTGTCCTGAAAGACTACTGGAAAAGACGTTACCGGTAAGCGTAACTCTAATTTTCCCTAATTGTCTTTCAGGACAGCCACTATGAGAGGATAAACGAGCACTTACCAGTTAGGGTGGGACTACAGCTTGCAAAACCTTTCGCCCAAAGGCCTGCTCACCTGCCGACACCAGATCCACTCTGTAGTCTTTTACGAAAGTGGAGTAGCTGGACCATGTTGCTGCCCTGCAAATCTGTTCTGGCGTTGCTCCCGCTCTTTCTGCCTGGGAGGCTGCCATAGCTCTAGTGGAGTGCGCTTTAATACCCACAGGGATTTCTTTCCCTGCAACTGAATACCCTGCTCGATGGCTACTCTGAGCCATCTAGCAATAGTGCGTCGGGACGCCTTACCAACCTTTTCCTGGCCCCGGAAAACAAAACAAATAAGGAGTCTGACCTTCTGAATGTCTTGGTCAGTTTTAAATAGTGTAGGATACATCTCCTAAAATCCAAATAATGAAATTTTAGTTCCTTCTCGCCTGAGGGATTGGGACAAATGAGGGTAAAACTATTTCCTGGCTTCTATGAAAGCCGGATGCCACTTTCGGCAAAAAGGCCGGATCGGTCTTTAAAACTATCCGATCCGGGAAAATAACGCAAAAGGGAGACCTGACTGATAAGGCCTCCCATCTCACTGACCCTCCTGGCAGTTGTTACCGCTACCAGAAAAACTGTCTTCAAAGTAAGTTCTCTTAGTAAACACTCTTCTAAAGGCTCAAAGGGGGGTCCCGTTAAGCTTTGTAAAACTAAGGATAAATCCCATCTGGGAAAGGGCAGACCCTGGACCTGTCTCTGGCTAGTCAGGGCCCTAAAGAATCTGACTACCCATGGGTTGGCAGCCAGACGCTCTTCTAAATAAACACTGAGGGCGGCACTTGACCCCTGAGGGTACTAATGGATAAGCCCTTTCTGCCCCACACTGTAAAAATTCCAAAACTGCAGAGGAGCTCAGTACTGGGAAAGAGCTTCCTACGCACCATTTATTGAAACGTAACCAGACCTTTTCATCTGGCGAGTTTCCTTTTCCTACTGTCCAGGAGGGTAGAAACTAGCCTCTCTGAAAACCCCTTAGCTTCAATATACCCTCCTCAGTAGCCAGGCCGCTAACTTCCACTGGTGTACTCGTGGACAGAGGACTGGCCCCTGAGAAAGGAGATCGTCCCGAGTGGGCAAGAATAAGGGAGGTTCTACAGCCAACTGCTTCAGTATTGAGAACCATGATCTCTTGGGCCAATGCGGTGCCACCAGGATCAGAGATGTGCTTTCCATTTGAAAACTTTCTCAGAACTGCTGGCAACAATGCGGAGGTGGGAAGGCATAGCAAGTTCTGAAGCGCCAATTCTGGTTCAAAGCGTCCACACCTAAAGCTCCCTCTGCCCTTCTCGGGGAGAAAAAACAGGAGGTTTTTGCGTTGCTTTTGGACGCGAAAAGGTCCACCTCCGGAGGTCCCCATCTCTTTATTATGAGATTGAAGATCTCCTGGTTGAGAACCCAGTCGCCCACCCTCAGCCTCTTTCGGCTGAGAAAGTCTGCTACCACGTTTTTCCTCTCCTCTCAGGAAAACTGCTGAGAGTGAAAGGGTGTAGGTCTCGGCCCAGCTCAGGATCTCTGTTGCTAAAGACAACAGGGCTCCACTTCTCGTGCCACCCTGCTTGTTTAAGTAGGCCACCGTAGAGGAGTTGTCCGACAGCACCTGAATGTGGTGGCCCAGGAGCTCTTTTTTGAAAAACCTGAGGGCTAGTCCCACTGCCCTTAGTTCTTTCCAGTTGGATGACCGAGACAGCTCGTCATCTTCCCAAGTGCCCCGAGCTAGAAGGGAACCCAAATGTGCCCCCCAACCTCTGCCACTTGCATCTGTGGTAACTACTCGAGAAACCAGGATGAGCCACAGACGTCCTTGCGACAGGTTCATCACTTTCCTCCCCCACCAGGGGGATCTCTTTACTTGGTGTGGAACATGTACTAGGGTGTCTAGAGCCTCTTGACTGTGGTCCCACACCCCTAGGACGAAGGTCTGTAGGGGAGGAAAATGTAGCCCTGCCCACTGCACTGCTGGGAGGGTAGATGTAAGTAGACCCAATACTGACATCAGAAACCTTATGGAAAACAGCTGGTTGCTCTGAAGAGAGGCCACCGCTCCGTCCAGCTTTTGCACCTTCTCTCTCGGCAGAAAAACTCTCAACAGTGTTGAGTCCAACAGGAATCCTAGATAGGAGATCTGTTGCGAGGGGATCAGGCTGGACTTTTCCAAGTTTAGTAGCCACCCCAGGTCTGTAAGCACCCTTTTGGTTAGGTCGAGATCCTTGACTAACTGTATTGGGGACGCTGCAAATAAGAGCAGGTCGTCCAGGTAGGCTATTATAGATATCCCCTGGAGCCGAAGAAAGGCCATGGCGCCGAAGAAAGGCCATGGCTTCTGCCAGGACCTTGGTAAAAATGCAGGGTGATGAGGATAGTGCAAATGGCAGGGCCTGAAACTGAAGGTGTACTGTTTCTCCCCCTAGATCTATGGCAAGACGTAGAAACTTCTGCAAGGCCTCCGCTATAGGGATGTGTAAATACGTGTCCCTTAGGTACAGAGATACCATGAAACAGTTGTGAGGTAGAAGAGCCCTTACTGAAAAGATTGACTCCATGCGGAATCTTTTGTATGCCACTGACCTGTTCAGGGGCTTTAACCACTTTCAGACCGGACCATTTTGCTGGTAAATGACCAGAGGTCTTTTTACACTTTGGCACTGCGCTGCTTTAACTGGTAATTGCGCGGTCATGCAATGTTGTACCCAAACAAAATTTGCGTCCTTTTCTTCCCACAAATAGAGCTTTCTTTTGATGGTATTTGATTGCCTCTGCGATTTTTATTTTTTGCGATATAAACGTAAAAAGACCGCAAATTTTGAAAAAAAATGATATTTTCTACTTTTTGTTATTAGAAAAATCCAATAAACTCAATTTTAGTCATACATTTAGGCCAAAATGTATTCAGCCACATGTCTTTGGTAAAAAAAAAGTCAATAATTGTATATTTATTGGTTTGCGCAAAAGTTGTCACATCTACAAACTAAGGTACGTTTTCTGGAATTTACGCAGCTTTTAGTTTACGACTGCCTATCTCATTTCTTGAGGTGCTAAAATGGCAGGGCAGTACAAAACCCCCCAAATGACCCCATTTTGGAAAGTAGACCCCCTAAGGAAATTGATAAGAGGCATGTTGAGCCCATTGAATATTTTATTTTTTTGCCTCAAGCGATTGAATAATGACAAAAAAAAAATTTTTTTTTTTTTTTACACAAAGTTGTCACTAAATGATATATTGCTCACACATGCTATGGGCGTATGTGAAATGACACCCCAAAATAAATTCTGCTGCTTCTCCTGAGTACGGGGATACCACATATGTGGGACTTTTTGGGAGCCTAGCCGCGTACGGGGCCCCGAAAACCAAGCACCGCCTTCAGGCTTTCTAAGGGCGTAAATTTTTGAGTTCACTTCTCACTACCTATTACAGTTTTGAAGGCCATAAAATGCCAAGATGGCACAAAACCCCCACAAATGACCCCATTTTAGAAAGTAGACACCCCAAGCTATTTGCTGAGAGGCATGTTGAGTTCATGGAATATTTTATATTTTGCCACAAGTTGCGGGAAAATTACAAACTTTTTTTTTTTTTTTTTTTTTTCACAAAGTTGTCACTAAATGATATATTGCTCACACATGCCATGGGCATATGTGAAATGACACCCCAAAATAAATTCTGCTGCTTCTCCTGAGTACGGGGATACCACATATGTGGGACTTTTTGGGAGCCTAGCCGCGTACGGGGCCCCGAAAACCAAGCACCGCCTTCAGGCTTTCTAAGGGCGTAAATATTTGACTTCACTCCTCACTACCTATTACAGTTTTGAAGGCCAATAAAATGCCAAGATGGCACAAAACCCCCACAAATGACCCCATTTTAGAAAGTAGACACCCCAAGCTATTTGCTGAGAGGCATGTTGAGTCCATGGAATATTTTATATTTTGCCACAAGTTGCGGGAAAATTACAAACTTTTTTTTTTTTTTTTTTTTTTTCACAAAGTTGTCACTAAATGATATATTGCTCACGCATGCCATGGGCATATGTGAAATGACACCCCAAAATAAATTCTGCTGCTTCTCCTGAGTACGGGGATACCACATATGTGGGACTTTTTGGGAGCCTAGCCGCGTACGGGGCCCCGAAAACCAAGCACCGCCTTCAGGCTTTCTAAGGGCGTTACAGTTTTGAAGGCCATAAAATGCCAAGATGGCACAAACCCCCCCCAAATGACCCCATTTTGGAAAGTAGACACCCCTAAATTTAGGGGTACACTAGTGAGACTAGGTAATAAATGGCGGGTGCCCTGAAACTATAAAAAAATAACTAACCAACCAGCGTCACCTGTAACAGTTATATGGTGATCACTGGTGAAAGGGTTAACTAGGGGGCAATCAGGGGGCTTTATGCGGTAGTATATGGGGGTCCCTGGCGCTATAAAAAGCTGCGGCGAACCTAAATACCTACTTGCCTAACTAGCGTCACCTGTGACACTAATACAGCGATCAGAAAAACGATCGCTTATTAGGCTGGGTTCACACTGGAGCGATGCGGGAACGCCACGAATGCGCGGCGGGTTCCCGCATCGCATGCCTCCCGGCGGCAGTTCACACTGCCCTATGCGAACTGCTGGGAGTGTCAGTGAAATGTTACTGACACCCCCAGATCAGTTCGCATATCGCAGTGCGATCTGCAAACTCGGATCGCATGGTGTGAACACCCATGCGATCCGATTCTGCTGCGGGCCAAAAAAAGGGTCCCGTGCGAATTTGCGGCGGGTGCGGCGGGTGTGGCGGGTGCGGCGAATGGCTGAACTCGAATCGCACAGAGATCGGATGTGATTTGCACTGCAGTGCGAATCACATCCGTTCTCAAACCGCTGCAATCTGAACCCAGCCTTAGTGACACTGGCGACGGGGGGTGATCACGGGGTTAAACCTTTATTGGGGGGGTTAGGGGGGTACCTTAGAACTAAAGGGGGCTAACCCTAACTGCCCTAACAGTTATTAGTCACAAATGACACCCGCCGGGTGATCAGGGGGTTAAACCTTTATTAGGTAATAAATGGCGGGTGCCCTGAAACTATAAAAAAATAACTAACCAACCAGCGTCACCTGTAACAGTTATATGGTGATCACTGGTGAAAGGGTTAACTAGGGGGCAATCAGGGGGCTTTATGCGGTAGTATATGGGGGTCCCTGGCGCTATAAAAAGCTGCGGCGAACCTAAATACCTACCTGCCTAACTAGCGTCACCTGGGACACTAATACGGCGATCAGAAAAATGATCGCTTATTAGGCTGGGTTCACACTGGAGCGATGCGGAAACGCCGCGAATCCGCGGCGGGTTCCCGCATCGCATGCCTCCCGGCGGCAGTTCACACTGCCCTATGCGAACTGCTGGGAGTGTCAGTGAAATGTTACTGACACCCCCAGATCAGTTCGCATATCGCAGTGCGATCTGCAAACTCGGATCGCATGGTGTGAACACCCATGCGATCCGATTCTGCTGCGGGCCAAAAAAAGGGTCCCGTGCGAATTTGCGGCGGGTGCGGCGGGTGTGGCGGGTGCGGCGGGTGCGGCGAATGGCTGAACTCGAATCGCACAGAGATCGGATGTGATTTGCACTGCAGTGCGGTGCGAATCACATTCGTTCTCATAAACCGCTGCAATGTGAACCCAGCCTTAGTGACACTGGCGACGGGGGGTGATCACGGGGTTAAACCTTTATTGGGGGGGTTAGGGGGGTACATTAGAACTAAAGGGGGCTAACTCTAACTGCCCTAACAGTTATTACAGTCACAAATGACACCAATGCAAAAAAAAAAAAAAAAAAAAAAAAAATGACATTGGTGTCACTGTGACTGGGGGGCAGGGGTAATTGGGGGGGTGATCGGGGGGTAAAGGGGGGGTGTGAGTGTGCCTGGCATGTTCTACTGTGTGTGGGATGTGTTGGTGCAACTCACTGATCCGCTCTCCTCCGTGTCGGAACGAAAAATACCGACACGGAGGAGAGAATACATCACTTCCTCTCCTGTGTTTACATTACAGGAGAGGAAGTGATGTCACCGGGGATTTCTATTCGTCGGGAGCGATCGCGAGGGGGTGGCCATGAATGAATGGCCGTCCCCTCGTCCGGGATCGCTCCCGAACGAAAACCGACCGCCGCAGGCACCGGGCGGGGGCCCGATCGGGCCCCCGACCCGCGGGAGGCAAATCACGTACATGTACGTGCTTATGCCTGCCCGTGCCATTCTGCCGACGTACATCGGCGTTAGGCGGTCGGCAAGTGGTTAAGTTCAGAATTAATCTGAATTTTCCTGAAGGTTTTTTTACTACAAAGACATGAGAATAAAACCCCCTTCCCTCTTCTGCTTTTGGGACTCTGAGAATAACGTCCTGGTTCTCTAATTCCCTCAGTGCTTCCAGCAAGGCCTCAGCCTTTGCCATGCACCTGGGTAGATGGGTGACCAGGAATCTTTGTGGGGGCGGTCTTGAGAATTCCAAGAGGTACCCCCTTCTTATTACCCCTAAAATAAATTGATTGGGGGATATTGCCTCCCACTGTGGGAGAAAGGCCCCCAGTCTTTCTCCCACTGTAACGTCACTGGTTTTTACGGGGCTGGTCAGGAGGGTGAAAAATCGCCCCTCCTCTGCCCCTGCCTTTTTGGGGCCAGGTTTTCTTTTTTCCCCCTTTGGTTTTGGGGTTTCCCCACGCCCTTGCAGACGAAACCCCTTTTTTGTTCGTATAGGGGTTTTCCGCTTAAGAGGAAAGGATTTTTTCCTGTCCGCTGTACGGTCTAGAACAGTCTCTAGCCCTGGGCCAAAAAGGAGATCCCCCGTCAAAGGTATCCCACACAGTTTTACCTTGGAGGCATTATCCCCTGGCCAAGTTATTAGCCAGAGGGCCCTTCTGGCCGAATTGGCTAGATCCGCTGTTCTGCCCGACATGCAGACAGGACAGACTCAGCAGAGGCATCTGCTATATAAGCGACACCTCGCAGCATAGAAGGGAAGGATGACAGAATGGTTTCCTTATCTGTGCCTGCCTCAATATGTTGTTGGATCTGTGAGAGCCAGTGCTCTAAATTGCGAGCCACAACCGTAACTGCCATTTCAGACTTTAAATTGCCGATAGCTGAGTCCCACTTTTTTAAGCAGAGAGTCAATCCTTTTGTCCATGACATCCGCCAAGGCCCCCATGTCTTCAAACGCCAAATCCGTGTGTCTGGAGACCTGGGAGAAGGCGGCATCTAATTTGGGATTTTTATTCCAAATGCATGCCGGGTCCTCTGAAAATGGGAATCTTCTTTTAAGGGATCTAGAAAAGAAGAAGGGCTTTCTCTCAGGATCCAGCCACTCCTTGTTAACTGTTTCCATCAGTACCTCGTGCACTGGAAACGCCCTTCTCTTTGGTTCCCCTAAACCTGAGTACATTTGGTGATGAAGGGTTAGGGGTTTCTTATCCGCCTGGATATCGAGGGTTGTATATATCATTGATGAGGTCCTCTACCTCATCAAGGGATAATTTATATCTTTCCTGGATCCCCCCCGTCCTGGTCCTCCCCCTCTGAACCCTCCTGGGAATCGGAAGAGGAACTGTCTGGAAGTCCCCTTCTTGTCCCTGAAAGGCCTGCAACCTCTGCCCCCCCTATTGTAGCAGGTTGAACCGGAGCAGAACTCTGTGCTAGAGGTGGGCTTGTAACTTGGGGAGCTGGACCCGTGGGAAGCTGAAACTTTTCAAACAGGGATCTAAATGAAGAGAAGGTGGACGAGAGCTCTTTGACTGAAGCTGCTAGTCCTGACTCCTGTTCAGATTCCCTTTCCTTAACAAGGGAATCTATACAGTCTCTGCACAACACTTTTGTCCAAGATTCCCCTAAAATGTTCCTACGGGAAGCACACTTCTTTTTAGAGCTATGCGTGGACTTATTTTTTTCCGTAGCTTTCTGAAAAATAAGTAAAAAAGGAAAAAACAGAAAGAGAAAGAGAAAAAAAGTCATTACAAGGCTCAGGATACAACCCTGGGAGTGCATTAGACCCCTCTTTAAATGCAGGGATCTGAGCCTCCCCTCTCCCCCGGCCACCCAGAGGGTCTGCCCCCCCCCCCCATTGATAGGAACCATACATATGGGGGGGGGAATCCTAGATAGAGAGTATCCCTCCCCAGGGTGCTCTTACCTTAGGAATGCTGGAGGTAGTGTCTGTTGGTTGAGCATCAGCTTCCGACATGACTGCAGGTGGCTGCTTACTACCGAGTCTCATGCTGCCTGTGCACGTTCCCGACTCGTCTCCAGCTTGTGCCCGGCCCTCCTATCAGCTCCAGGACCCGGAACCGGAAGTCGATCGTATTCGAGGTCAAGCCTTAGTTTCCACCGGATGCGATGTCGTCCGTCGTTCGGCCCGCTCGGTTCCAAGAAAAAAAAGGCGGTCTGTACCCTTGTACAGGGAAATCCGAACGGCTTGCCAGCTGCGTCCCTGTAGATGCGATAGGAATCCCTCACGACCTGAAGCCGCGCTAGACTAGGAAGGGGTGGCAATACCTGGTGAGGTAAGAAAGCTGAACGTCAATTCGAATGGCTTGAACCCAGTTTCTCCTTACAAAGCCCCTGCTTCTTTTAACCGGGTTCTTGACGAAAAAAAATGGCCACAGTCTCCCTGACTGACTGGCCTGGTCCCTGCACAGTGTCTCCCCGCCGGAGGAAACACTAACAACTGAGGTCCGGCAGGGGAAGTAAGAATTTATGGGCTGGCGCAGTGTTTCCAGAGGAAGAGGAGGAGACCATCTCTCTCATAGTGGCTGTCCTGAAAGACGATTAGGGAAAAAAAGAATTGTTGCTCTACATAAAGATGGCCTAGGCTATAAGATTACCAAGACCCTGAAACTGAGCTGCAGCACGGTTGCCAAGACCATACAGCGGTCTAACAGGACAGAATCTGCTCAGAACAGGCCTCGCCATGGTCGTCCAAAGAAGTTGAGTGCATGCGCTCAGCCTCATATTCAGAGGTTGTCTTTGGGAAATAGACATAAAAGTGCTGCCAGAGGTTGAAGGGGTGGGGGTGGGGGGGGTCAGCCTGTCAGAGGTCAGACTATATGCCACATGCTGCATAAAATTGGGCTGTCATCCCAGAAGGAAGCCTCTTCTAAAGATGAAAACAGTTTGCTGAAGACAAGCAGACTAAGGACATGGATTACTAGAACCATGTCCTGTGGGGTGATGAGACCCAGATAAACTTATTTGGTTCAGATGGTGTCAAGCATGTGTGGCGGCAACCAGGTGAGGAGTACAAAGACAAGTGTGTCTTGCCAACAGTCAAGCATGGTGGTGGGAGTGTCATGGTCTGGGGCTGCATGAGTGCTGCTGGCACTGGGGAGCTACAGTTCATTGAGGGAACCATGAATGCCAACATGTACTGTGACATACTGAAGCAGAGAATGATCCCCTCCCTTCAGACACTGGGCTGCAGGGCAGTATTCCAACATAACGAAACACAAACACAACTCCAAGACGACCACTGCCTTGCTAAAGAAGCTGAGGGTAAAGGTGATGGACTAGCCAAGCATTTCTCCAGACCTAAACCCTATAGAGCATCTGTAGGGCATCCTCAAACGGGGTGGAGGCAGGGCTGGTGCAAGGATTTTTGACACCCTAGGCGAATCCTCATTTTGCCTCCCCTGACTCCACCCCCTTTGCCCTGCCCATGTATATCCCACCTTTTTAATGACGTGCCCATCAAATGCAGCTTCACCAGCACCCATCAATGCAGCTCACCAGTGCCCATCAATGAATGTTTGCTTGCTCCCATTTATTCGGGAGTCGAGTAAAACAGACACAGTCCTCCACCGCCGCTGCGCCTCTGACACTATGTGCGAACGGAGCAGCAGCTGCCTGCTGATACTTAGTTGCTTGCTGCAGAAAGAAGAATATATATATATATATATATATATATATATATATATATATATATATATATATATATATATATATATATATATATATATATATATATATATATATATATATATATATAATCTCAACCCGGTGGACTGGCCCAGTAACAGCACATGCAAACCAAAAAACCTACTTGGACTTGTTGTACTCAAATTCAATGTGCAGACAATCCTCAATGCCCACTTCCATCTTGATGGAGGAATTAAGCTCCGGGTAGGTACTTAATGTGTGGACCACAATGTCAATTTCCTTCCCGATGTCATTCAATCGGCGGCTGAGGGTCGCACGCAAGAAATACCTGGAAAGAAGCAAATGTACCAATACAATCCGTTATTCTACATTAATACAGAACTCATACCAGTTAGCTAAATGCATATTTAAATACTATTTTAATTTGTATATGCAATTTACTTCCAATGCCTGCCTGTAAAGGAATCATTAAGATCCCAAACAGTTCAAATTCTCTTCCATTTAAAAACATGTTTTTATCCCAAAAATATAATAAAAAAATCCATGCAAAGTGAGACCATGAACAAAAAGTAGGCACCTACAGGAACAGTAATTTGCCAAGAAACTCAGGGCATTCTAATATGCATATAGCGACTTGATGTAAAGTCAATAGCTGGCTCTACAAAGTACACCAAGATCTTACAGGAATACAAGTCATACAGAGTACTACAAATATGCAATATGGACTGCAATCACATGAAAATGCCTGGAGTCCTGATTACTACAGAAATCACAAACCAGCTAAATCAGAAGTTAAAGTGGTTAACCCGATACTTACCTGAGCCCTCTCTCGATGTGCATGAAAGCATCAGCTCTCTGGGGACTCTCCCTCCTCATTGACTAAGACAGCAGAGGGAGTCATTGCCTCCCACTGCTGTGCATCACAGCTAGACAGCCAATGAGGAGAGATGGGGTGGGGCCGAGCTGCAGTCCTGTGCCTGAATGGCCATGCTGAGCAGTGGCTCAGTAGCACGCCAGCTTGGGTGCCCTCACGGCAAGCTGCTCTGGTGGCACTCAACAGGAGGGAGGGGCCAGGAGCGCTAGCAGGGGGACCCGAGAAGAGGAGGATCTGAGCTGCTCTGTGCAAAACAACTACACAGAGCAGTTAAGTAAAACAGTTTTATTTTTTGCTTTAATATCAAATCAAGGTTTTTTACCTGCATGCATTCTATGCATCAAAATTAAAAAAAACCTTCAGTGTGCAGCAGCCCCCACTAATACTTACCTGAGCTCGATCTTTCTCCAGCGCCTCGGCTCTCCAGGGACTCTCTCTCTTCATTGGCTGAGACAGCCGCTGGAGCCATTGGCTCCTGCTACTGTCAATCACAGCCAGTAAGCCAATGTGGAGAGAACGGGGGCAGGGCTGAGCCCCACTCCGTGTGGAAACGGACACGTGGAGCAGTGGCTCGGGAATCAGGGATAGCTACTTGCTATGGGGGCACTCAGCCGGAGGGAGAGGCCAGCACTGGACCCGAAAAGAGGAGGATCCAGGCTGCTCTGCGCAAAACCATTACACAGAGCAGGTAAGTATAACATGTTTATTAAAAAACAAAAAAACTGCCTTTAATATCACTTTAACTGAAAAATGTGGGCTTTAGATGCAGTCTGGGTGATGCCCTTTTCTGCAGCTTTTACCACCTGCTCTCCTTTTCTGCACACGCTGAGTGACATTGAGCTAGAACGTGTGTAAACTCCTGGCATCAAATAAACCAGATGAAGTGAATTTCATCACAAAGATCTGCATATCCTTGAGGCTCTGTTCACACCTAGGCGTTTTTCTGTCTTATCTGTCCAACAAGATAAATCCCATTCATTTCAATGGCCCCTGTTCACTCTGAGCTCTCTGTCGCCTGAAGCAAAACACCCGTTGATCACAAAAGTACACTAGCTTCTTTTTGGCAGAGTGCAGGCTTTTTCATTGGTGATCTTTAACCTTGAGAACGCCTGTAAAATAGCAAAGCCTAGATGTGAACTGAGCCTTCCAGAATCTGTTCACCTTTATAGAAAAAAAATGGAAAGGTGAACCAACATTGGACACCACCTACCATATTGACAGCACTGACCAATCAGAACCAATTTGGTTCATGCTGGAAGTGCTGCACAGAGAATAGGGAGAAGAGCGAGGATTTCAGATCCCAGCAGTGGGGGTCCTGACAGCTCAGCAACCCGGGAGGTAAGTACAGTGGGGTTTGGGGGTTGGGCAGGGTGTCTGGTGTTCGTTCAACTATACATTTGTTCTGTAAAGGTGAACAAACACTTTAGTCATGCGCTGGTCTGCATGTGGTTATATACGTTGGCACAATGGCAAGCCTGGGCAAATAGGCGCACAGGTACGTCCCTTTTAAGATGCAGCATTGTGGGCGCACGTGCGCCCGCCGCATGCTTCGTGACCTTGATTTCCGCTAGGTGCCCAAGATCCTGTCACGGAGTGGCAGAACAGGGAGATGCCTTTGTAAACAAGGAATTTCCCTGTACTGCCTAGGGACATGACAGAGATCACTGCTCCCTATCATCGGGAGCAGTGATCGCTGTCATGTCAGTGGTAGCTCATCCCCCCCTCTAGTTAGAATCACTCCCTAGGACACACTTAACCCCTTCATCGCCCCCTAGTGTTTAACTGCTTCCCTGCCAGCGTCATTTACACAGTAAATCAGTGCATTTTTATAGCACTGATCGCTGTATGAATGACAATGGTCCCAAAATAGTGACAAAAGTGTCCGATGTGTCTGCCATAATGTCGCAGTCATGATAAAAACTGCAGATCGCTGCCATTACTAATAATGAAAAAAAAAAAAAAAAAAATATATATATATATATATATATATATATATATATATATATATATATATATATATATATATATATATATATATATATATATATATATATATATATATATATATATAAATAATAATAATAATAATAATAATAATAAATATATATATATATTTATATTCTATCCTCCTATTTTGTAGACGCTATAACTTTTGCGCAAACCAATCAATATACGCTTATTGCGATTTTGTTTACCAGAAATATGTAGAAGGATACGTATCATCCTAAAATGAGAAAGACCTTTTTTTTTAATGTATTTTTGGGGGATATTTATTATAGCAAAAAGTAATATATATATATATTTTTATTTTTTTAAATCGATGCTCTTTTTTGGTTTATAGCGCAAAAAATAAAAACCGCAGAGGTGATCAAATACCATCAAAAGAAAGCTCTATTTGTGGGGAAAAAAGGACGTCAATTTAGTTTGGGTACAATGTCACATGGCCGCGCATTTGTCAGTTAAAACGGCGCAGTGCCGAATCATAAAAAGTGCTCTGGTCAGGAAGGTGGTAAATCCTTCCGGGGTTGAAGTGGGTAAGAAACAAGCTGAAGGCGCTCTGCTATGATCAGATAATGAACCTGTGGCCTGTAAAGGGTCCTTACCTCAGTTTGACGTTCTGACCCGTGTACGATTCGTAGGGTTTCTCCACGTGGGTGAATTCAAAGTCGAAGCTCTGCGACTGGGACAGTTCTCCGGGCCGAGCCAAATCTTTCACCAGGGACACAAACTCATGGTGGTTCCCTCGGTCATAGTACAGCTCTGCAGAGGTAAATAGAAAAAACAATTAGCAAAAAGAGATGATAGAGAGACTGGAGGCAGCGCTGTACCGGGACTTCATCGGAGGATTTAGGGCCAATTCACACCACAACGCTGATCTGTATTTTTTAGCGCAGCTGTAAAATCCAGAGCAACAGGAGGACACCTGAAAAACCATCATTTCCAATGTGTTCTATTCACACCCTAACGCTGCGCCTGCATTAGGGATGCCGATGCCAAGCACTTGCGAGAATATCAATACTCGCTCAAATGCTCCCAATACTGAGACTTAAAGGTGCAATTTGCGTCAACACAAAAAGAATGGACAAAAAAAAATAAATTGCACGGCAGAGAATCGCAGAACTGGTAAGCGGTGCGATTCTTGCACTAATCACATGCGATTTCCCTCTCCACTCCTGTGTGTGTGTATAGAAAGGGAAAAGCGCCATCTAGTGGGCAGTTTTTGAAGTACAATTTGCGGCAATTTCTCTTGTATCGGTAGTTGTCACCAGCAAGTACTTGACTGAAAGTATCGGTACTCGTACTTCAGCTATGCCAAAGCACCAGGGAAGGTGTGAAATGCGTTGGCTGAAGCTGTAATTTCCACTTCCATTTGCTGAATGGGCTGTCTTTTTACATGAATATGGGTGATTGCATTGGAGTGCGGTTATCCAAACTTACTTTCTTTAATATATACATACACTAATATATTTAAAATCAACAAAACAAAACAAAACAAAAAAAAAAAAAAAAAACGGTATTGGTGCAACCCTAGTGCACTTTAAAATGTCTCTCAACGGACAACAGTGCGCATTAAAAACGCGTCTAAAACGGATGGAAGCGTACATGCATTTTAGCGTAAAAGTCAGTGTGAATTGGCCATAAGTTCCAATACAATACGGGTGTAATAATTGCTATGCATGAATTATAAACTGTTCATAGGGGGAAAAGCTCAATTACTTTCGTTTCCAGCCCCCCACCCCAATCAACATGCTAATGCAAACGTCACATAAAACGAACCCCAGATCTCATATTTATGAGGACCTGTCATACTTTTTTCTATTACAAGGGATGTTTACATTCCTTGTAATAGGAATAAAAGTGACACAATTATTATTATATTTTTTTTAAAGAACAGTGTAAAAATATAAAACTGTAAAATAAATAAAAAAAAAAAATGAAAACATTTTAAACACGCCCCATACCACCGAGCTAGCGCGCAGAAGCCAACGTATACATGAGTGGCGCCCGCGTATCAAACCGCTGGTCAAACCACTCATGTGAGGTATCGCTGTGATCGTTAGATCGCAGCGATAGACCTTCTCTGTAACTCAAAACATGCAACCTGTAGAATTTTTTTCAACATTATGGAGATTTTTAAGGGTAAAAGTTTGTTGCCATTCCACAAGCGGGCGCAATTTTGAAGCATGACATGTTGGGTATCAATTTACTCGGTGTAACATTATCTTTAACAAAAAATTGGGCTAACTTTAGGGCCGGTTCACACTGCGGGCGATGCGAGGCGACACGACTTGCCTCGCCGCAATCTGACAAGTCGCCCCCGTTCTGTACAATGGAACCGTTCTGAGAGGAGCGACTCGAGTCGCTCCGACTCAGAAAAAAGGTTCCTGTACTACTTCTGGGCGACCTCGGGGCGACTTGCATTGACTTCTATACAGAAGTCATTTGCAAATCGCCGCTGAGGTCGCGGCGAGGCAAGTCGGTGTCACCTCGCATCGCCCGCAGTGTGAAACGGCCCTTACTGTTGTCTTTACTTCAATAAAGTGTATTTTTTTCCAAAAAAGTGCGCTTGTAGGACTGCTGCGCAAATATGCTGTGACAGAAAGTATTGCAATGACCGCCATTTTACTCTCTAGGGTGTTAGAAAAAAATAAATAAATATGTTTGGGGGTTCCAAGTAATTTTCTAGCAAAAAACCCCAATTTTTATCTTGTAAACATTAAATCTTAGAAAAAGTCTCGGTCCTTAAAGGGGTTGTAAAGGTAAATGTTTTTTCACCTTAATGCATTCTATGCATTAAGGTGAAAAAACATCTGACACTGCCTGCGCCCCCAGCCCCCCCGTTTTACTTACCTCACTCCTCGAAAATCCCGCGCTCGCCCCCGCCGTCCTTCACCACTCAGCCTGGCCGCTGATTGGCTGGAGTGGATGGATGGAAAGCAGCACAGCCATTGGCTCACGCTGCTGTCAATCCCATCCACTGACGCGGAGCGCCGGGGGGCGGGGCCGTGCGATACAGCGAGCGACTATAGCCGCCGGCTGTATCACGGGAGTGCTCCCGCAGATGCTTCTCACCATGCGAGGGAGCTCACATGAATGTGAGAAGTACCTGCAGGAAGAAGCCGAGACAGCCGCCGAGGGACCCCAGAAGAGCAGGTTCGGGGCCACTCTGTGCAAAACGAGCTGCACAGTGGAGGTAAGTATAACATGTTTGTTATTTAAAAAAAATAAAAAATTTAACTTTACAATCCCTTTAAGTGGTTAAGGCTGCTCAAAAAAACCCAATACTTTCCCCATATGGGGAAATTCTCTGCCGACTGCCTGCAGTTGATGGCGGCCCGCACTCTCTGCCCACTGCCTGCAGTTGATGGCGGCCCGCACTCTCTGCCCACTGCCTGCAGTTGATGGCGGCCCGCACTCTCTGCCCACTGCCTGCAGTTGATGGCGGCCCGCACTCTCTGCCCACTGCCTGCAGTTGATGGCGGCCCGCACTCTCTGCCCACTGCCTGCAGTTGATGGCGGCCCGCACTCTCTGCCCACTGCCTGCAGTTGATGGCGGCCCGCACTCTCTGCCCACTGCCTGCAGTTGATGGCGGCCCGCACTCTCTGCCCACTGCCTGCAGTTGATGGCGGCCCGCACACTCTGCCCACTGCCTGCAGTTGATGGCGGCCCGCACTCTCTGCTGACTGTCTGCAGTTGATGGTGTCTCGCACTCTCTGCCCACTGCCTGCAGTTGATGGCGGCCCGCACTCTCTGCTGACTGTCTGCAGTTGATGGTGTCTCGCACTCTCTGCTGACTGCCTGCAGTTGATGGTGGCCCGCACTCTCTGCCCACTGCCTGCAGTTGATGGCGGCCCGCACTCTCTGCTGACTGTCTGCAGTTGATGGTGTCTCGCACTCTCTGCTGACTGCCTGCAGTTGATGGTGGCCCGCACTCTCTGCTGTCCAGCCTGCGATCCCCTAAGTGACATTGTCGCTCCACTCAGATGCCAGCAGTGAACATGCACACCAGCTGTTTCCTGTCCTCCTTTGAAGTACAGAAGACTTCCGCCAGCAGGCCGCCTGTTTACTGAGATTTGCTCGCCGGGGGCCCGAGATCTCCTCCGTCCGGCTCCGGGAAAGAATGAGATTTGATGAAGTCCTCATTCTTCTATCAGCGTGCATCAAACAATGCTACACAAGAGGAGGAATGAGGAAATCACATCCAGCTGGGCTGCAATGTGACGGTGGGGGGGGGGGTAACTCGGCTAACAAAAACAGGCGTGTGAAGCAGGGGCCCACCTAAAGGGGAACACTCCTTATACTCTCCTATACAGAGCAGTGATGTTCACCACCAATTAGAGAAGTGTTGAGACATCAGCCAAAAATTTAGTTTTTTGGCATTTTGCTGAAAGAGAAAAAAGGTGCCAAGAACACCCGCAGTTTTGCCGTGATTTTACTGAGTTTTTCAGAGGTCACGTGACTCAAAAAGCGCATCAAAAACCTAACGTGTGATTTTGATGCATTTTCAATGCATTTCAAATGGGGAGGTGCATTTTTTTTTTTTTTTTTAAACGGTCTAAAAATGCAGCAAGCAAGATTTTTAACACCACAATGGAAGCGCAACGGACCGGTGTGAAGACATACAGAGAATTTAAAGGGATACATTTTTCTTGCACCAAAAGTGCTGATAATGGCCGACAACAAATTCACACTCATTTAATATTCATGATATTAAAGGGGATAATGGCCGACAACAAATTCACACTCATTTAATATTCATGATATTAAAGGGGTTGTAAAGGCAAAAAAAATTTCACCTTAAACGCATTCTATGCATTAAAGGTGAAAAAAAATCTGAGAGTGTCAGCCCCCCCCTCTGAATAGGAGAGTGTATGTATGTATATGTATATATATATATATATATATATATATATATATATATATATATATATATATATATATATATATATATATATATATATATATATATATATATATATATATTTTTTTTTTTTTATTTATTTATTTTTTTTTTAACTGTCATTTTCAGTTTTGGCCAAATGCATCCTGAATTTTCGGTTTCGGCACCAAAATTTCCATTTGCTGCACCTCTACCTTAACCACTTCCCGCCCGCACGCCGTCCTATGTCGCAGACTTTGAGTGAGGTTATTTGAATGATGGCTACAGTTACAGCATTATCCAGATATCTTGTTTTTAGGCTGCATTCACACCTCAGCGTAGCGTCTGATCGCTTTTCTGGCGTTTTTTCGCATTTGTGTGCAGCGTTTTTTGGCTTTGGTGAATTTTTGCCAATTCAAAAAGGTACAGTGGGGAAGATAATTATTTGATCCCCTGCAGATTTTGTAAGTTTGCCCACTTACAAAGGAATGAAGGGTCTATATAATTTTTATCATAGGTTTATTTTAAATGATAGAGACAGATTGTCAACCAAAAATCCAGAAAAAAAAAAATAAAAATCATATGAACGTTATAAATTGAGTTGCAGTTCAGTGAGTAAAATAAGTATTTGATCTCCTACCAAACAACAATAATTCTGTCTCCCACAGACTGGCTACAGTAGGTGCTCATGTGGTACACAGATTATACCTGTCAATATAAGAAGGGGGCTCCTCATGACAGCTAATTTTAGGTATAAAAAAAAAAAAAAAAGACACCTGTCCACAGAATCTCTTTCTTCCATCCAAACCTCACCATTATGGGCAAGACCCAAAGACCCATCAAAGGACATCAGGGACAAGACTGTAGACCTGCACAAGGCTGGAATGGGCTACAAGACCATCAGCAAGAAGCTTGGTGAGAAGGAAACAATTGTTGGAGATTATTCACAAATGGAAAGTGATGGTTATACAAAATAACCATCAATTGCTCTCAGTCTGGAGCTCCATACCAGATTTCGCCTCATGGGGAAAGGATGATCATGAGAAAAGTGAGGGATCAGCCCAGAACTACACAGCAGGAAATGTGAATGATCTCAAGGCAGTTGGGATCACAGTCACCAAACAAACCATTGGTAACACAATACGTCGCCATCGATTGAAATCCTGCAGCGCCCACAAGGTCCCCCTCCTCAAGAAATACATGTACAGGCCCATCTGAAGTTTGCCAATGAAAATCAACCCTGTCCTCAGGGCCCACTAACAGGCCAGGTTTTATGTATTACCTTGGGGGAGATGTAGACTAGAATACGGCAATCACTGAGCAGCAAATGATATCACCTGTGATGTGTCTCAGGTATCCTGCAAACCTGGCCTGTTAGTGGGCCCTGAGGACAGGGTTGATGACCACTGGTCTAAATGATTCAGAGAGCGATTGGAAGTAAGTGGTGTGGTCAGATGAGACCAAAATTTAGCTCTTTGGCATTAAAGCGGGAGTCGGCACCCGAAGCCGATCTCTAGATCGACACTCGGGTGCTGCCGCCGCCATCTTGGGTATGGGAATCAGGAAATGGAGCCTTTCGGCTTCATTTCCCGGTTCCCTACTGCGCATGCGCGAGCCGCGCGGCGCAATCCGGACGGTCCCCGCTGCCTCTGGGAACTGTGCGTTTCCCAGCAGGCAGCGGGGCACTTGCGCAAAGGGGCGGGCAGTTGCGGAAAGGGGCGTAATCTACGCCCCTTTCCGCAGACAGCTATCCCGGAAGTGGGTGCAGTTACCTGGATTATCCAGGTAATTGCACCCCCCTCCCCCCTGAAAGGTGCCAATTGTGGCGCCGGAGGGGGGGGGGGGGGGGATTCCGATGAGCGGAGGTCCATTTTAGGGTGGACCTCCGCTTTAACTCGACTCGCCGTGTTTGGAGGAAGAAAATGCTGACTATGACCCCAAGAACACCATCCCTACAGTCAAGCACGGAGGTGGAAACATTTTGGGGCTGTTTCTCTGCTAAAGGTACAGGCCAACTTTGCCGCATTAAGGGGCCAATGGACAGGACCATGTATTGTAAAATCTTCGATGAGAACCTTCTTCCCTCAGCCAGAACACTGAAGTTGGGTCTTCCAGCATGATAATGACCCAAAACATTCCTCCAAGGCAACAAAGGAGTGGCTCAAGAAGAAGCACATTGAGGTCATGGATGGCCCTAGCCAGTCTCCAGACCTTAAAGGGGGTTGTAAAGGTTCATGTTTTTTCACCTGTCAGTGACCGGCCCCCAGCGCCCCCCCCATTATATTTACCTGAGCCCATAAACTTGTCCCACGGGACGCGCCGTCATTCTGCTAGGGGGTTCTCGGCTGTTGATTGGATAGATTGATAGCAGCGCAGCCATTGGCTCCCACTGCTGTCAATCAAATCCAATGACACCGCCGCCAGGGGCGGGGCCGAGATCCGCATTCGGCATCTATGGAACGCTGCACTCACAAGGTACCCACAAGGTAACCACCTAGGAGAATGCTTCTCCCAGGGAGTTATCTGATGCAAGGAGGAGCAAAGAGAGCCGCCGAGGGACCCCGGAAGAGCAGGTTCTGGGCCACTCCATGCAAAAACTAGTTGCACAGTGGAGGCAAGTATTGATATGTTTGTTATTTAACTGGTTCCCGACCAGCGCACGCCGATGTACGTCAGCAGAATGGCACGGGCAGGCAAATGGGCGTACCTGTACGTCCCTTTAAATTTGCCGCCCCACCATCGCGAGCACACCACCAGCGGCGTGCTGGTCGGGACCCCCGTGGGTCCGGTCGCGGGTCCCGCGGACTCGATTGTCGCGGGCATACCCGCGATGTCTCACGGCGCAGCTGAATGGAGAGATGCCGTTGTGAACAGCATCTCCACGTTCTGCCTAGCAACTAGTGATGCTGATCTCTGCTACATGTGATTAAACGAGTGCTGCACACACAGGGGAATTTCCTGTTCACAAGCCAGCCTCTGTAACAGGAAGTCCCGTTTCTTGCGTTCCATTGGACGTTTTTCCTGTATGTAATCTTTTTGCACTCGCCCCCGTCCCCCTCCCAGGCTGCAGATGGATGGGCATCAATCAGGTTGCACTGATGGCAATGGGGGGGGGCGCTGCATTCCTGCCAATGGTGGGCGCTGCGCTCATGCCAATGGTGGGCGCTGCGCTCATGGCAACGGTGGGCGCTGCGCTCATGGCAATGGTGGGTGCTGCATTCATTGTAATGGGGGGAGGGGGGGTGCTGGATTCATGGTAATGGTGGGTGCTTGCTGCATTCATGGCAATTGTTAGGGGGGGGGAGTGCTGCATTCATGGCAATGGTGGTGGGGGGGGGGTGCTGCATTCATGGCAATGGTGGGGGGGGGGGGGGGGTACTGCATTCATGGCAAATGGTGGGGGGGGGGGTACTGCATTCATGGCAAATGGTGGTGGTGGGGGGGGGGGGTGCTGCATTTATGGCAATGGTGGTGGTGCTGCATTCATGGCAATGGTGGTGGGGGGGGGGTGCTGCATTCATGGCAACGGTGGTGGTGGGGGGGGGGGGGGGGGTTCTGCATTCATGGCAACGGTGGTGGTGGGGGGGGGGGGGGGTTCTGCATTCATGGCAACGGTGGTGGTGGGGGGGGGGGGGGTTCTGCATTCATGGCAACGGTGGGGAGGTGGTGCTGCATTCATGGCAATGGTGGGGGGGAGGGTGCTGCATTCATGGCAATGGTGGGGGGGGGGCGGGGTGCTGCATTCATGGCAATGGTGGGGGGGGGGCGGGGTGCTGCATTCATGGCAATGGGGGGTGCTGCACTGACCCTTATTATGCTTCACAGTTCTTTATTTAAAATGAAATTTTTTCCCCCTGAAACTTTCCTCTTAAAGTGAAGGTGCGTGTTATATGCCAATAAATACGATATATCCAAATAACGCACCCGAGCTCATCTCGTCACCACACACAGCCACGAAGGCAGGAGAATTCTTGTTGGGCCGTGTATTAGCGCTTGGACACACTTATTACCGAATTTTAATGGTCCAAAGAATGTCAGACAAAACGGTCGGCCCTCAGCACGTTCACTTCATCAAATCTGGCCCTCTTTGAAAAAAGTTTGAACGCCCCTGCTTTAGACAGACGTCATTTTCCTTGGAGAGAATGTCAGGCAGCACGCCGCTGAATCGTGAGGATTACGTAGGTGAATTCATACAAAAGAAACCCAAATTGATGACTAAGACACATAATAAAAGCTGTAATCTGATTTCTTGGCGCACAGCTCTATGACCCATTTCATACGTCGTATATAAGATGTGCGATCGCATGTATTCGGAGGAATAGGTGATGCGGTTACCATGACGATCCTCCATGATTGAGAAGTTGGCTAGAAGCCCCAGTGTGCTTATTTTATCATTTAAAAGAAAACTACAGAGCAGTTTAGTGCAACCCCCCCCCCCCCCCCCCGAGCATTCTTCCCACTGACCACCAATGTACGGAGCATTCTTCCCACTGCACTGACCGCCAACGTAAGGGGCATTCTTCCCACTGACCACCAATGTACGGAGCATTCTTCCCACTGCACTGACCGCCAACGTAAGGGCCATTCTTCTCACTGACCGCCAACGTAAGGGCCATTCTTCTCACTGACCGCCAACGTAAGGGCCATTCTTCTCACTGACCGCAACGTAAGGGCCATTCTTCTCACTGACCGCCAACGTAAGGGCCATTCTTCTCACTGACCGCCAACGTAAGGGGCCATTCTTCTCACTGACCGCCAACGTAAGGGCCATTCTTCTCACTGACCGCCAACGTAAGGGCCATTCTTCTCACTGACCGCCAACGTAAGGGCCATTCTTCTCACTGACCGCCAACGTAAGGGGCCATTCTTCTCACTGACCGCCAACGTAAGGGGCATTCTTCTCACTGACCGCCAACGTAAGGGGCATTCTTCTCACTGACCGCCAACGTAAGGGGCATTCTTCTCACTGACCGCCAACGTAAGGGGCATTCTTCTCACTGACCGCCAACGTAAGGGGCATTCTTCTCACTGACCGCCAACGTAAGGGGCATTCTTCTCACTGACCGCCAACGTAAGGGGCATTCTTCAAACTGACCGCCAACGTAAGGGGCATTCTTCAAACTGACCGCCAACGTAAGGGGCATTCTTCACACTGACCGCCAACGTAAGGGGCATTCTTCACACTGACCGCCAACGTAAGGGGCATTCTTCACACTGACCGCCAACGTAAGGGGCATTCTTCTCACTGACCGCCAACGTAAGGGGCATTCTTCTCACTGACCGCCAACGTAGGGGGCATTCTTCACACTGACCGCCAACGTAGGGGCATTCTTCACACTGACCGCCAACGTAAGGGGCATTCTTCACACTGACCGCCAACGTAAGGGGCATTCTTCTCACTGACCGCCAACGTAAGGGGCATTCTTCACACTGACCACCAACGTAAGGGGCATTCTTCACACTGACCATGAATGTAAGGAGATTGGATCTCACATCTACTTGTACAATGTCCTGGCATAACTTCACCAGCCGCACAGCCATTCCTACCAGGACAGACATCAGTAAGAAGTGAAATCTCTCAATTAAAATCTCATGTCTGGGCACAGAGCATTTTTCCGATTCTAACACATAAAAATACAGAATATCACTGCATTCAACAAGGCAGAGGAAGAACGATCAGATTACTAAGACGGGTGAAGGGGCACAGAGCCTAACAACAACACCCGAACACCGGTATGCACCCCCCGTGCTAGAGAGATGAATGTGGGAGGAATATTCAGTGGGCCGGCTGATACTGGTGGACCAGGGATCACTATTGATCTGCAGTTCCATCTGCATTACGAATGTTACAATCTGATTGTATGATCTATGGACCCATTCATGAGACAAAATGTTTGGGTGTTGAGGCTTATTGTGTTAAGAAGCTTATTCTTTCTGAATGGACTGTGAACACACATCAGCGCACAGATCCTGATCGATTTCACACAATACAATGCAGCGCACTGCCATCCACACAGCCTTTTCTCTACAGTGCACTGGAGTGTGCATTGGGGGTGCAACTAAAAAAACTAAAACGCTCAAAATAATTACAAATATTCCAGACAGGTCCTTATGTTTATTTCTAAATCTCCGAATTGGCCTCTCCAATGAACCACTTTTGAAATGTGAAGACAATTCCTTCTTTATTCCTTGCTTTACAGCTTCTGTGCTCCTCCCCTGATAGAAGCCCAATTTGTGGTCATTACTGACATTGAGCTCTGCTCAATAAGTTGCTATTGAACAAGCAGCCAGGTCACATAACTTCATCGGTTGTTATGGTTGTTAGGATGCCGACAGCTCCACTATGCGGTGTCTTTGGTTACTAGGATGCCGGCAGCTGCGTAAAACGGTGTCTTTGGTTGCTAGGATGCCGAAAGCTCCGCTGTGCAGTGTCTTTGGTTGCTAGGATGCCAGAAGCTGCGCTATGCAGTGTCATTGTTAGGATGCAGACAGCTGAATAGCATCTAGCGTCTTTCGTTGCTAGGGCACGGGCAGCTGAGGCACGTGGCATCATTGGTTGCTAGGATGTAGATGGCCAGGCCACACAGCATCATGTATTTCTTTGGCGTAGGCAGCCTGGTCACCTGACTCATAACAACCAACGAGGTTATGTGACCTGACTGCTTGTTCCCTAGCAAATAATTAAGCAGAGCTCAATGCTAGTAATGCCCAGAAATCGGGTTTCTATCAGGGGAGAAGCACAGAACCTGGAAAGCATTGGTTGCTGGGACACAGCGCCAGTCATTGCTAGGATGACGGCCGTTGCACCATGCAGTGTCTTTGGTTGCTAGGGTGCCGGTAGCTGTGCCTTGCAATGTCATTGGCTGATAGGATGCAGACTCAACTAAAAAGTCTCTAGCATCTTTCATTGCTAGGGTACAGGCAGCTGGGTCACATGGCATCATTGGTTGCTAGGACACATGAGGCCAGGCCAAACAACTGTCAGCTCTTCTGATCGCTGACTTATGTCTGCAGGTACCCTGATGTCACAAGTTCAACTGCAGAACAATTATCAGCTCCTCTGTCCACCGATTTATTACTAAGGGCATGATGACACCAGGAGCTCAGTGCAGAGCGATTGTGAGCTCCTCCGTCCACTGAATTGCATCATGAGGCACCAGGATGCCACAAGCTCACCTCTGAACGATCGGCAACTCCTACCACTATGGGCAAAAGAACGCTGCACGCTCAGCACAGAATGATAATTTGCTCAGCTGCCTATAATTTACATCTATAGGCACTATAAGCTCAATGCAGATCGATTGCCAGCTCTTCTGCTGCACGATTTATGTCTTGAAACACAAAAGCTCAACACAGAATTGTCAGCTCTATCAGCCCCCTGAATTATGTCATGAATCATTATGACACCACAAGCTCAATGCAGAATGATCGTTAGCTCTTTGACTAATTTAGCAGGCAGCATGATGCCACAAGCTCAACCCAATACGATTGTCAGCTCTTCTGGTCATGTATCTCTGTATACAGGCAAAGTGACTACACAAGCTTAATGGTCTTTAGCTCTTCTGCCACATGCTCAGTGCAGATCGATCGACAGCTCTTCCAGCCACTGATTTATGGCTACAGGTTAATGACTCCAAAAAGCTCAATGTAGAACGATTGTCAGCTCTTCCGATCACAGATCAGCATCTACAGGCATCATGACAACACAAGCTCAACACAGGATGGTCAGCTCTCTTGGCTCCCCCCCTATTTATGTCTACAGGAACCTTGATGCCACAAGTTCAGCAAAGAACGATCGCCAGCTCTTCCGACGCCAGAAGCTCAACCCAGAATGAATGCCCACTCTACTCTTCCAGCCCCCAATTTACACCTTCACCCCTGAACGATCGTCAGCCCTTCTTTTACATCTCTAAGCATCAAGATGAAACAAGTTCCATGCAGAATGATTGTCAGCCCTTCTGACCGCCAGTTTACCACTATGGGACCAGTGATGTCACAAGATAAGCACAGATCAATTGTCAGCTCTTCTGACCGCCAAATTACCACTGGGGAACCGATGACGTCACAAGATAAGCACAGATCAATTGTCAGCTCTTCTGACCGCCAAATTAGCACTATGGGCCTGATGACATCACAAGATAAGCGCAGATTTATTGTCAGCTCTTCCAGTCGCCGATTTACCACTATATGCATGAAGATGCCATGAACTCAACGTGGAACAATTGTCATTCACACCCACCGCCCCCCCCCCCCGCCATTTACGTAACACCACAAGCTCACTGCACATCGATCGCCAGCTCTTCTGCCCACCCCCCATCCCAATTTGCCTCTATAGGTGATCCCACAAGATTAGAGCAGATAGACTGTCAGCTCTTCTGCCACCCCAATTTAGATTTACAGGAGCCAGGATGACAAAAGCAGAGATTGATCACAGCTCCTCTGCCCAATTTACATCTACAGGCGCCGTGACGCCACAAGCTCAGCGCAGAACGATCATCAGCAGCGCTTTCGGCCCCCAATTTATGCCTAGAGATGCAGAAACGCCACGTGTTCAGAACAGAACGATTGTCAGCTCTTCCGGTTGCTGATTTACCACTGTGGGGGTGATGATGCCACAAACTCAGTGCAGAGCGATCGTTAGCTTTTTCATCCCAATTTACGCCTACAGGTGCCGCAACGCCACGTGTTTAGTGCAGAAGAATCATCGGCTCTTCTGCCAACCCAATTTATATCAACAGGTGAAGCCACAAGCGCAGTTAGATCGTCAGCTCTTCAACCCCCTGTCCAATTTACAGACGCCACGTGTTCAAAGCAGATTGTCAGCTCTTCTGGTCACCGATTTACCACTATGAGCTTGATGGCGTCACAAGCTCAGTGCGGCTCGATCATCAGCTCTTCTAGGCACTGATTTATGCCTACAGGTCCATGACAACACAAGCTCAACACAGCTCAATGCTGCCAGCCCGTCACAGAACAATTGGCCGCCCCCAGCTCTCGACCCCGATTTATGTCTACAGGCACCTTGATCACACAAGTTTAACGAAGAACAATCGTCAGCGCTTCCTCATCGGTTTACCACGAAGGTATGAGGACTCCACAAGCTCTGTGCAAATTGATTGTCAACACCTTCTGCGCTCTACCCCACCCCCCATTTGCATCTACAGGCGCTGTGATCCCACAAGTTTAGAGCAGATCGATAGGCAGCTCTTCCATCACCCCAATTTATATGCACAGGTGCCGTGAGGCCACCGGTTCAGAGCAGATGGTCGCTGATTAACCACTGTGGGCGTGTCATCAATCGGGAAACGCTGAGGCAGATGATTGGGTATCCCATAGACGTTGGAAAGAGCTGACAATCAATCTGCACTGAACATGTGGCATCGCGGCGCCTGTAGACGTAAATGGTGGGTGGGTGGGGGCAAAAGAGCCAATGATAGTTCTGCACTGAGCTTGCGGCGCCATCGTGCCCACAGTGGTAAATCAGCGACCAGAAGAGCTGACAATCGATCTGCTTGCCACAAGCTCAGTGCAGTGCGCTAGCATATTTTGCCCCCCCCCCCCTCTCGAATATACGTTTACAGGCGTCGTGACGCCACGTGTTCAGCGCAGATTGTCAGCTCTTCTGGTCGCTGATTTACCACTGAGAGCGTGATGAAGCCACAAGCTCAGTGCATAGCGATTGTTAGCTCTTTGGGCCCCCAGATTTACGTCTACAGGCGCCGTGACGCCATGCATTCAGCGCAGATTGATTGTCAGCTCTTTTTCACATCTATGGGACCCCAATCATCGCCCTCAGCGCTGCCAGCTCGTCGCCCCTCGGTCGCGCCGCCAGCTCGTCGCCCCTCGGTCGCGCCGCCAGCTCGTCGCCCCTCGGTCGCGCCGCCACTCCAGCTCGTCGCCCCTCGGTCGTGCCGCCAGCTCGTCGCCCCTCGGTCGTGCCGCCAGCTCGTCGCCCCTCGGTCGCGCCGCCACTCCAGCTCGTCGCCCCTCGGTCATGCCGCCAGCTCGTCGCCCCTCGGTCGCGCCGCCACGCCAGCTCGTCGCCCCTCGGTCGCGCCGCCAGCTCGTCGCCCCTCGGCCGCGCCGCCAGCTCGTCGCACCTCGGCCGCGCCGCCAGCTCGTCGTCCCCCGGTCGCGCCGCCAGCTCGTCGTCCCCCGGTCGCGCCGCCAGCTCGTCGTCCCCCGGTCGCGCCGCCAGCTCGTCGCCCCTCGGTCGCGCCGCCACTCCAGCTCGTCGCCCCTCGGTCATGCCGCCAGCTCGTCGCCCCTCGGTCGCGCCGCCACGCCAGCTCGTCGCCCCTCGGTCGCGCCGCCAGCTCGTCACCCCGCCAGCTCGTCGCCCCTCGGCCGCGCCGCCAGCTCGTCGTCCCCCGGTCGCGCCGCCAGCTCGTCGTCCCCCGGTCGCGCCGCCAGCTCGTCGCCCCCCGGTCGCGCCGCCAGCTCGTCGCCCCCCGGTCGCGCCGCCAGCTCGTCGCCCCCCGGTCGCGCCGCCAGCTCGTCGCCCCCCGGTCGCGCCGCCAGCGTCGCGCCGCCAGCTCGTCGCCCCCCGGTCGCGCCGCCAGCTCGTCTCCCCCCGGTCGCGCCGCCAGCTCGTCGCCCCCCGGTCTCGTCGGCCCCAGTCACGCTGCCAGCTCGTCGCTCCCCGGTCACGCCGCCAGCTCGTCGCGCCCCGGTCACGCCGCCAGCTCGTCGCCCCCTGGTCACGCCGCCAGCTCGCTCCCCCTGGTCAAGCCGTCAGCTCGTCGCGCCCCGGTCATGCCGCCAGCTCGTTGCCCCCCCGGTCATGCCGCCAGCTCGTTGCCCCCCCAGTTACGCCGCCAGCTCATCACAGACCGATTGGTCGCCCCCCAGACCCCCATCTCACCGATCTGGCCGATGAACTCGATCTTCAGGCCTTGGTGCTCCAGCCTCTTGCCCGGGCTCCTCAGGGTGACGGTGACCCGGCCGGACACGGTCTCCCCGTCATAGAAGAGGAAATATTTCTCCTTCTTGCCGTCCTCCGTCTTGTGCTCCACCCGCCGGCGGCTCTCCGCATCGCTCAGGGTGACGTCCAGCTCAGCGGACGGGCCGAAGCCGAAGAAGCTCATGGCGGAGTCCGGCCCCGGCGATCAGGATCACTGACAGCTCTGCACCGATTTCCCCCGGTGCACCCCCCCTGCTCTCCGTTGCTGCCTGTGCTCCTCACACTGCGCATGAGCCGGCTTTGCAAAGGCTAAGGGGGCTGCATTGTGCGCATGCGTTGGAAGGGCAACTTGCCCGGAGCAAACATGGACACCGAGGAACCAAGATGATGCGCACGCGCACAGCAATGGATGTCCGCCGTCGCGATGTCGTCGAGCGGCTTCCATGTTACTTACTGGCAGCTGCCATGTCTGGAACTGAAACTCAGCCAGAACATAACATGGCGACTGTGGATTCAGGGAGGCGCTCCGTGGTGACGTCTCTGAAGGGAGTGCGCTGGTTGGTGGGTTTGTGTTTGGTTTTGGCGCTGCCCTTCTAACGAAGGAGAGGAGATCGTAGAGACCGGCTGATGGCTGACACGGAGGCGGTGGTGTTGGAAGCCTTGGGCCGCTTCGGGCTGCGGAACCTGCGGAGAGGTGAGCACCGGGGAGGGGGCAGGGCGGTCATTACAGTCCCAACATGGGAGAAGGAGGGATCCCTCTCTGCTATCAGCCCCGACATGGGAGAAGGGGGGGAATCCCTCTCTGCTATCAGCCCCGACATGGGAGATGGGGGGATCCCTCTCTGCTATCAGCCCCGACATGGGAGATGGGGGATCCCTCTCTGCTATCAGCCCCGACATGGGAGATGGGGGATCCCTCTCTGCTATCAGCCCCGACATGGGAGAAGGGTGGGGAATCCCTCTCTGCTATCAGCCCCGACATGGGAGAAGGGGGGATCCCTCTCTGCTATCAGCCCCGGACATGGGAGATGGGGGATCCCTCTCTGCTATCAGCCCCGACATGGGAGATGGGGGATCCCTCTCTGCTATCAGCCCCGACATGGGAGAAGGGGGGGGAATCCCTCTCTGCTATCAGCCCCGACATGGGAGATGGGGGATCCCTCTCTGCTATCAGCCCCGACATGGGAGATGGGGGGATCCCTCTCTGCTATCAGCCCCGACATGGGAGATGGGGGGATCCCTCTCTGCTATCAGCCCCGACATGGGAGATGGGGGATCCCTCTCTGCTATCAGCCCCGACATGGGGGGATCCCTCTCTGCTATCAGCCCCGACATGGGAGATGGGGGATCCCTCTCTGCTATCAGCCCCGACATGGGAGAAGGGGGGGAATCCCTCTCTGCTATCAGCCCCGACATGGGAGATGGGGGGATCCCTCTCTGCTATCAGCCCCGACATGGGAGATGGGGGGATCCCTCTCTGCTATCAGCCCCGACATGGGAGATGGGGGGATCCCTCTCTGCTATCAGCCCCGACATGGGAGATGGGGGGATCCCTCTCTGCTATCAGCCCCGACATGGGAGATGGGGGGATCCCTCTCTGCTATCAGCCCCGACATGGGAGATGGGGGGATCCCTCTCTGCTATCAGCCCCGACATGGGAGATGGGGGATCCCTCTCTGATATCAGCCCCGACATGGGAGATGGGGGATCCCTCTCTGCTATCAGCCCCGACATGGGAGATGGGGGATCCCTCTCTGCTATCAGCCCCGACATGGGAGATGGGGGATCCCTCTCTGCTATCAGCCCCGACATGGGAGAAGGGGGGATCCCTCTCTGCTATCAGCCCCGAGATGGGGGATCCCTCTCTGCTATCAGCCCCGACATGGGAGATGGGGGATCCCTCTCTGCTATCAGCCCCGACATGGGAGATGGGGGATCCCTCTCTGCTATCAGCCCCGACATGGGAGAAGGGGGCTCCCTCTCTGCTATCAGCCCCGACATGGGAGATGGGGGATCCCTTTCTGCTATCAGCCCCAACATGGGAGAAGGGGGATCCCTCTCTGCTATCAGCCCCGACATGGGGGATCCCTCTCTGCTATCAGCCTCAACATGGGAGAAGGGGGATCCCTCTCTGCTATCAGCCTCAACATGGGAGAAGGGGGGATCCCTCTCTGCTATCAGCCTCAACATGGGAGAAGGGGGATCCCTCTCTGCTATCAGCCTCAACATGGGAGAAGGGGGATCCCTCTCTGCTATCAGCTCCGACATGGGAGAAGGGGGATCCCTCTCTGCTATCAGCCCCGACATGGGAGAAGGGGGGATCCCTCTCTGCTATCAGCCCCGACATGGGAGAAGGGGGATCCCTCTCTGCTATCAGCCCCGACATGGGAGAAGGGGGGATCCCTCTCTGCTATCAGCCCCGACATGGGAGAAGGGGGGATCCCTCTCTGCTATCAGCCCCGACATGGGAGAAGGGGGGGATCCCTCTCTGCTATCAGCCCCGACATGGGAGAAGGGGGGATCCCTCTCTGCTATCAGCCCCGACATGGGAGAAGGGGGGATCCCTCTCTGCTATCAGCCCGACATGGGAGAAGGGGGGGATCCCTCTCTGCTATCAGCCCCTACATGGGAGAAGGGGGATCCCTCTCTGCTATCAGCCCCGACATGGGAGAAGGGGGGGTCCCCTCTCTGCTATCAGCCCCGACATGGGAGAAGGGGGGGGTCCCCTCTCTGCTATCAGCCCCGACATGGGAGAAGGGGGGGTCCCTCTCTGCTATCAGCCCTGACATGGGAGAAGGGGGGGGTCCCTCTCTGCTATCAGCCCCGACATGGGAGAAGGGGGGATCCCTCTCTGCTATCAGCCCCGACATGGGAGAATGGGGGGACCCTCTCTGCTATCAGCCCCGACATGGGAGAATGGGGGGTCCCTCTCTGCTATCAGCCCCGACATGGGAGAAGGGGGGGTCCCTCTCTGCTATCAGTCCCGACATGGGAGAAGGGGGGGGTCCCTCTCTGCTATCAGTCCCAGCATGTTGTGGGGGGGGGGGGGGTGGTTCCCTCTGCAGTTCCCCATAGTATAGAGTATTTGTATCATTTTTAGGAATGGAGGGGGGTGGGGTCTGGGGACAATGACTATTCTAACAAAATCTGATTCTATCCTCTACTTTCAGCATGGGTGGACTCTGTCTGGGAGTTGGAATTTACTGAGACTGAGCCTCTGGATCCAAGGGTGGAGGCTGAAATCCTAGAGAACGGAGTGGAGGTTTTTAACAACCTGTATGACAGTCTGCTGACGTTTGCTTCTGCCGATCAGGAGAACACACGGGTGAGTTGTATGTGAACATGGGTTGATTGTATGTGAAGCTAGGTTATGGCTGCTGACATATTTGCATATTCCTAACCAGCTGTAAATTCAGTTTAGAATAATCCTCTACTGACCTCTGTAGTGTCCAGCACTGTGGAACGATTGATCCTCAACATTAACAAGATTGCAGTAAGCCTCAGTTCACACAATTAATTGCACAGGAACGCACTGCACATTTTTGCTCTAGTCACTGCAATTTAAGGCCATTCATTTTGAACTGAATCACACCAAAAGTAGGCACTTCTACTCTTGTACCATGCGTTCTGGTGAAGGAAAATGCACTGCGTTTATGGTGTCCTTGAGTTAACATTGACACTTGCTGCAGATCACAACTGCAGTGCGTTTTAAATGTGCATGGTGCGTGGGCTTACCGCACCGCATTTTAGTGTGGCCCTAAAGTGCGACCGGTCTAAAATCTGTGTTAGAAGGCTGGCAAGCATCTGGGAGGGGGAGCTAAGCAAGTGAAAGTAAGACAGAGGAGCTTCAAAATTTGCAGAGCAATTATTCCATAATGTTTGCCGCTATGGAGATTAATGAGGGTTTGGTATAAGAGCCCAACTCCGGACAGGTAAAGAGTAATTAACCACTTCACGACGAAGGTACAACAAACCTTAAAGAATGCATTAAGGTGAAAAACCTTTTTTACGGCAGCAGCGTCCCCCTATACTTTAGCTCCGTAATTCCCATGACGGGAACGAGAGCGCCAGCTCTGGCTGGTGTCTCGTGTCCTAATTGGATTGATTGATAGCAGCGCAGCCATTGGCTTCTGCTGTGGTCAATTAAATCCAATGGGGTTCGGGGGCGGAGCCGAGTCCTGCTACCTGTGTCAATAGACGCAGCAGCAGGAGACGGGAGAGCGCCCACAGGGGTGTCCCATCGGAGGGCACTTCTCCGACAGGGCGCCTGAGAAGAGGAGGAGCCAGGAGCGCTGCGGGGGGACCCCAGAAGAAGAGGATCTGGGTCATTCTGTACATAACTGCACAGTGGAGGTAAGTATAAAATGTGGTAGGTGTTTTATTTTTTATTTTTATTTTTTTATAATAACCCAGAGGTGATCAAATGCCACCAAAAGAGCTCTATTCGTGGGGGAAAAAATGATTCATTTGGGTACAGTATTGTATGACCTCGCAATTGTCGTTCAAAGAGTGACAGCGCTAAAAGCTGAAAATTGGTCTGGGCAGGAGGGGGGTTTTAGGTGCCCAGCAAGCAAGAGGTTAATGAATGGTCTCGGGACCCTTTCTCCCCATTGGTACATATTGTGATTGAAATATTGCACTTGACTAATAACCATAAAATATAAATTACAAACAACATAAACCTTAATACTCAAATGTAGATTTGAATATAGAAAATGGGCATAAATTATAAATGATAAACTAAAAGTAAACTAGTAAATCAAGTAAAGTGTCCACAAATAGTCCCATTTCCTTTAGATTTGTGATAATAGGAATGCTTGTTTGCCAGCCCCCAATGACACAATTCTCAAGGGTGGTCTTAAGCAGTTATCATGGACCTCTATAGTAGAAAAAAAATCTCCTAATACATTTATTAAACAAAGAAATACTCCCATGCACTTAAACACTACGCATGATAAAAATAAAAACCCAGCCAGCATAGACAGTCCACTTCCTGGAACACGATGACGTCAGGTGGCTCCGCCCAACGTGTTTCGTCAGGAAAGGCCTTTTCCTGGGGGTAAAAAAACTTGATTTCCTGTACAACAAGTTCACTCTTCTTGATGGTCTCTAGCTCGCCTAGACCATACTCCTCTTGCTATTATTGCCAACAGTGCAAGACCAGCAGCCACATCATTAGGATGAGATGTTGGCACTGGTAGGAGAGCCTGCCCACAAATTGCGGGAGTAATTCCAGATTTTCTGAAAACAGTTGGACATTGAAGTTTATTCACTGCTTGTTGGAGCAGACCTTTGCTCCAAAATGGGGAGTGATCCATAAAATAATGTAAAGTATTTTGAATGCCCATTGCCTGGCTCCAGAACTTCGCTAATCATTTTTAAATTACTGACCAGTATGCCAGTCGGGTAAAGTTGAAGAAAGGTCAGATATTTTTATCTGCTTGCTTTTTCCAGGTCAGTGATCCAGTGTTTTGAAGTTAGCGTGCAACAGTTAGTCTATATCAGTGATGGTGAACCTTGGCACCCCAGATGTTGTGGAACTACATTTCCCATGATGCTCAACTACACTGCAGAGTGCATGGGCATCATGGGAAATGTAGTTCCAAAACATCTGGGGTGCCAAGGTTCACCATCACTAGTCTATATGTATAAAGAACTTTTAAGCTGCAATGTGCTTTCCTTCTGTTAGTAATTGTACATACATGTCTGTTTTGCAGAGTGTCTGGGCTCTATTTACTGAGAATGACATTTGTCGTAATTCCCTGGTGCCGTGCTCTACCACTTTGTTCACGTTGGAGAGAATAAGAAAGCTGGGTATATGCAAAAGTGTCTGGCCCTGCATGCAGCTGGCCTGTACTTCCTGCTTCTGGAGATACCTGGTAAGTGTCCGATGCTCATTTTAGTAGCTACACAGCTCCCATTGTGGAAAGTTGGTGTATGGTAGAAATGTACAAGAAAGGGGGCAACCTTCCCAATCTATAACTTGCCACTTTACAGCAAGGGGCAATGCACATCACAAAAAATGATTTCCCAGCACACTTACCAAGCAGCCTGCAAAGAAACCAAATTGACTTTCTTACTGTGTGTGTGTGTGTGTGTGTCTATATATATATATATATATATATATATATATTGCAATTGTGCTATTTGCTGCTTGTCACATGTGGCCTTGTGCATCTAAGGAGGAATGAGCTCCCTCCTGGCATACCTGCCCTGAAAATGGAAGTTCCTAAGGGGGGAAGCTCCACTTGTCTGCCCCCCCCCCCCCCCCCTCCGTTGCCACATTTAGCAAATTTAGAAGGGAGCGGGTACCTGGTTCTGACAAATACCCGCTCCCACTTCCAGCTTAGTTTGCCTCGACGAAGTGAGCTGGAACTTTCTATTGGGCGGAGGTTGGGACTCTGTGCAGGCCAGTCAAGTTCCTCCACCCCAAACTTGTTCATTCATGTCTTTTATGGACCTTGTTTTGTGCACTGGTCCAAATAATTTGGTGTAGGGTTGTTTTTCAGGGGTTTGACTTGACCCCTTAGTTCCAGTGAAGGAAACTTTTAAGGCATCAGCATACCAAGACATTTTGGATAATTTCATGCTCCCAACTTTGTGGGAACAGTTTGGGGATGGCCCCTTCCTGTTCCAACATGACTGCGCACCAGTGCACAAAGCAAGGTCCTTAAAGACATGGATGAGCAACTTTGGGGAACTGGACTGGCCTGCGCAGAGTCCTGACAGCAACCCAATAGACCATTATGCCATTGGGATAAATTGGAGCAGAGACTGCGAGCCAGGCCTTCTCGTTCAACATCAGTGCCTGACCTCACAAATGCGCTTCTGAAAGAATGGTCAAACATTCCCATAGATGCATTCCCTGCTAACACCTTTTGATGTGTACACCTAAAGAATACTTGCACTGTGCCCATGCCACTCTCCCTAGCAACATACTTTCTTTTGCTCCCCTGCCACTCCATCCTGTTGACCAAGAGTAAAAAATACCCAGTACTACCGCGTGCGGTGGTGCATGTGACACATTTTATCATGTGGTGGCACTGTTACTTGATGATTGGCCCAGCGCTATCACAGGGGCGGAGGAGAGTTCTCAGCCCTTTTTATGAGCTCCAGCTAGTGACTAAGAGGGGGCTTTAAAATGAACTTTTACTCGCCTTTTTAATGTCTGTCCTCCTTTAATATGGCAGGCAGTGTCGCCAATCAGGTGTTTCACCCGGTCTTGTTTGATAAATGTGTGAACACCCTGGAGAAATGTTGGCCGCAGGACCCGGACTCCAACCGCAAAAGGAAAAAGGACACCGTTAAAAGCTCTCAAGGAGACAATCGTGGAGGCAGAAAACGTCCCAGGCCTGTGCGAAGAGAGATGGAAGAGGTAACTCTGCTGAAATGGAGATTGTTTCAAGATGCTTAGCCCAGATCCATGGCGTTTGAAAAGAATGCTTGTACGGTCCCATTTATACTTGTGAATGGGGCCATATGTGATTAGATGCAGGGGTTCCCTGGGTTTTGCTGTAGGCCAGGGATCTGCAATTAGCGGACCTCCAGCTGGTTGCAAAACTACAAGTCCCATCATGCCTCTGCCTCTGGGTGTCATGCTTGTGGCTGTCAGAATCTTGCTATGCTTCATGGGATTTGTAGTTCTGCAACAGCTGGAGGTCCGCTAATTGGATATCCCTGCTGTAGGCACTCTGTGTCCAGGACTGATCATTTGCAGGTAATTGCTGCATGATCCATTTACATGCGATCATCAGTGGGAGCCTATTGCAGGGAACCTCCGCTGGGTCTCCTTCAGCTAATCGCAGAGAGCCCCATTCGCAAGTGTCATTGGGGTCTGTTTATGGATGACGCAACCTTAGTTGTTGCCATAGTCTTAGTGATGTGTTTATCGTGTGCTGTGGTACTCCGCCTGCATTTTAAATACAATTCATAAAATGCAGGCTGTGGTGTAGTCTGGTGTTTTTCCTTAGGAGCTTTGTGATTGGAGGAGAAGCCTGTCATTTGATCTTGACAGGTCACATGATTGGGATCTCCTGAATCTTTTTCCATTCCTTTTTGAATAGTGTTTCGCTTGCGTGAGTCCAAGAAGCAAGCAGAAAGTGCAATGCTGTTTTGCAAAGCACATTACTGTGCTTTGCAAAGCATTGCAGTGTGTAAGGTGGGATTTTTTTTTTTTTGCCCCTTTCAGTAAGGGGGTGTTCTGTAGGCCTGACCCTTGCTTTCCTAAGGCGATAACTCTTTTTTGCTCCATAAATGCAGTACAGCTAGCAAGTGTTGTCTCCCTAGGAGAGGAAGTTCTGTTACTGGTAGGATCGCTATGTAAAAAAAAAAGGGGGGGCTGGGGGTTGAGAAATAATCCAGCTACCACTAATGACCTTCGTTCTTTTATGTGCTTTATTTAAGCTGGATGATATATCTGAAGAGGAAGAAGAAGTCTATTTTTCTACCCGAGATCTCATGAACCTCAGAGATGCCATCGTCCTTCTCTTGAAAAACTTTTTGCGTCTCCTGCCAAAGTTTTCCCTAAAGGACAAGCAGCAGAGCATGCTGCACTGTATGCAGGTGAGGAGTGCCATCATGTCATCCTGATTTAGTTGTACAACAAGGAAGAGTAATGTTACTTAAAGCAATATTAAGACCCATTTAACTGTGAGGTGCTAAAAATAGCGCATGTATAGCACCTCTCTTGCCACTCCCGAGGGCTTTTACCCTGGAGCGCTGTGCTGGCAGGACGTCAAAAGTCCTGCAAGCAGCTTTGAGGCTCTTTAGAACCCCCCCCCCCCCCCCCGCCTATTGAACCCAATGGGCAGCTGCGCTTTTGCCGGTACCTTTTAACCCTTTTTCCGGACGCTAGCAGAGGTTAAAAGTGCCCCGCTAGCAGCTGAAAAGCGCTGAAAAAAATAACTGTTTCCTTTTAATCCTGTTATTCTTGCCTGCTCTGTGCAATTGTTTTTGCTCAGAACAGGTCCAGTCCTCTTCTTGGGTCCCTTTCTGGCGCTCTTGGCACCCCCCCCCCCCCCCCCCCCCCCCTGCTGAGTGTCCCCAGAGCAAGAAATGTGCAATGGGGAAACCAAGCAGGCTTGTCCACGAGCCATGGCTCTGTGTGCTCATCCAGACACAGAGCTGCGGCTTGCTTCGCTCCCTCTTTCTCCTCATTTGGCTCTCTGGCTGTGATTGCCAGCAGCTGGAGCCAATGAAAAGGGAGAGTCCCCAGAGAGCTGAGGCTCTCGTTCACTGTGCTGGAAGGAAGATCGTATACATTTTACAAGTATTTGCTTGAAAATTATGAAGAACCATCTAACTTTATATTTGTGTGTCTGTGTTGTGTGTTTGTTTTTTTATTAATTTTCCTTTTTTCCTTCCATTTATTTATTTATTTATTTATTTATTTATTTATTTTTTTCTTCTTTTAAGTAGACTTTCTAGAGAATAAAATGATCGTTGCAATCATTTGTCACAGTATTCGCGCAGCAGTCTTTCAGACACAATGTTTTTGGAAACCATACAATTAATAGAAAACAAAACCCCAGGCCATTGTGTTTTTGTATAATATCAAAGATTTTTAAGCTGAGTAAATGGATGCCTAACATGTCATGCTTAAAAATTGTGCATACACTCATGAAATGGCAACAAACGGCGGGACTTAAAAAATCTCCATAGACGTCGCTTTAAAGATTTATTATTTATTTATTTTTTTTAAAAGTTACCTGTTTTTATAGTTCGACGAGGTTTAGCGCTAAAATTATTGCTCTTGCTCTAACGTGCCGATGCCTTGTGTGGTTTAAACAGCTTTACATAAGTGGGCGCACCTTATGTATGCGTTGTCTTCTGTGCACGAACACACAGGAATGGGACGCTTTAAATTTATTTTATTTTTTTATCACATTTTTTCCTATAACAAGGAATGTAAACATCCCTTTTTTTTAATAGAAAGGGATGACCATAAAGACTCCAGATCTTTGATTTTACCTTTTTTATAAGCAAAAGAAAAAAAAATTGATAATTTTGGACACTTTGAATTTTTATTTTATGTATTTCTTTAAGCCCGAGAAGCAAAGTGACGCCAGGAGTCGTGCCGGTCCTCCAAGGCCATAAAGCCGGGTGGGGGGTCCCCTTTGCCCTCACTCAACTTCTTGCCTAGCCATTACCAAGCTCGGATTGCTTCTGAGTTTACCGACTGCTGCTGCCGCCATAACAGCAGTATTTAATGTCAAAGTAATTGCATATATACTGTGGGCAGTCGGCAAGTGACCCACCCCCCCACACACTTTCCACCGATGGGCCAATTGGAAAGTGCATTCGCAATAGGAAACAGGCTGTGAAGCCAAAGGGCTTCACAATCGGATTCCCATTTCTGGAATGGTGGTGGCTACAGCCGATCTGAAGATCGGCTAGAGTACTGACATCATGGGCTACCTGGACAGGTAATTCCATATATTAAAATTCAGTAGCTGCTGACTTAATTTTTTGCTGGGGGGCGGCTGGACCTCCTCTTAAAAAACACCAAAATAAAGCATTATTTCAAATGAATTTGGATACAGTGTTGCATGACCAGCAGCACTGGTAATGCAGTGGCAATATAGGCAGATGCTCAAGTGGTTATGTGCATCTAACCAACAAGTCTTCTCTCTTTGGGGGATAGATCAGTCTTCATTGCTGAAAATGCTGAACTCCTAAGAATTTTAGTAAAGCTTTTTGTTTTGTTTCTCCAGATTTTCATAAACCTGACTAGTTTTGAGACTGTGCCCCAGGAACTGTCCTTTTCAGAATCCACGTGAGTTAATCTTCCCCCCCCCCCCTTTTTTTTTTTTTTTTTTTTTTCCTTCCGTATTTCGGACTCCTCTGTTGCATGGCTTGGATGGATGAGTAGCTAGGAATGCAGTATAACCAAATTGCTAAGCGGTATTGTAACCAACCCTTAAAATGTTACCTAACCCGGGAGCCTGCGTTCATTAGATCTGGTCTTCCAAAGAACATGGATATGCAATTATCAGAAATATATGTAGCAGTCTTGACCTCCCCCTTTTTTTTTTTTTTTTTTTTTTTGTGTTTGGTTTAAAGTTTTTGTAAGAGTTTTAATGCTGCACTGACATGCTGGAAGTCCAAGCCACAGCTCTGGCTGGCTGGAACATCAACATAAACCTACATTGGGCTTGTGTTTTCATGCTATTTAATACAATTCTATTTTCATGATGGGTTCTTTTTTTTTTTTTTTTTTAAATGTGTTTTTCAGGTCTAGGCTTTGGGTTTGTTTTTGCATATTGTGCATTACACTAATTATTTTATTTTTTTCCACTTGTAGAAGTCCCAACCGTATGAAATATGTGCCGGAGTTGGCATATCATGGGCTGTGGCTGCTGTGTCAACCCAGCCATGGTGACAGCAACCAGGTGTGTTACACGCTTTTTTTTCATTCCGTTACTTAAATAGTAAAGCAGGATGGGTGTTATCTATATATTTGGCATAAAGGATTACAGAAGTATCACCATTTTTTAATGGAATCCTCCAATGGACCTAGTGCATGGCATGAATCCTGTTCTGATCTGTGGCCACATTGTGTATTAAAAGTATATCTTTCTGTGTCTCCTGGCTGTAGCTCCATCCCAGGCAGAAGCCCAATTTATCAACCTTTCTATGGGAAAGCCAGAGCACAACACTTTAGCCATTGCCCCTATCTCTCTAGATTGATGCTATTTTATTCTCTTCTACTCTTCATGCTGGATGTTGCTGGCCATCCGGAGGAGCCCAGAACCAGGCAGGTAGTGCAGACGCTATACAGCTCAGGACAGAATTTGCAGACATAGTGACAGCATCCATAGGCTGACTGTACTCTGTGCTGACCGGGCCATGATAGATCTTTTACAGTCAAAGTAATAACTAGCAGATTGTATTATCGTGACAGACAATGCTCCTCATTCAAGGCAATGCAATGGCAATAACACAAGCCTCCAGCTCGTACACTGCCTTTAGACGATCTATTGCTTGCTTGCTGATACTGCTCAGTCAGTGTAGACCCAATGGCCACCTCTTTAGGCTGACTCCCTGTCCAGTGCTGGCAGGTGGTGATTAATCTCTCCCCCTAGTACAGTGATGGTGAACCTTGGCACCCCAGATGTTTTGCAACTACATTTCCCATGATGCTCCACTACATGGCAGAGTGCCTGAGCATCATGGGAAATGTAGTTCCAAGGTTCACCATCACTGTCATAGTATCTTCAAATTCACTAAAGACCTTAGCAGGTCTGTGGGGGTTGTGTGGTGAGTGTGTGTGTTTTGTTTTTGTTTTTTTTGTCTGATACAAAAGCTGGATGAGGCAAATTAGTCAGATTAATAGTGTAGGCTTTTGATGGTGTTGAGGAAATATACGTCTTAAGGGCTCAATTTGGAACTTAAGCTAAGCATTAGGAGGGATATGGCACCAGTTAAATATTGTTGGGAGGAACGTGACCTTACAAGAACTCATGTTAATTTGAGATGTACTGTATGTAAGTTATGTCTGCCTCCCCCTCTATCCCTGTATCAAACTTACTGGGCACTTTCCCTTCCTTCCCCCCATGTACCCCAACTGTATGTCTTATGTGCGCCCAGGTTGGGCATTGTTTAAATAAATAAAGTCTATATTTGAAAAAAAAATATTGTTGGGAGGGGGATAAGGGCCCTGTCTTGGGATTTGGGTTTGTAAAGTAAAGTAAAGTTAATGCACAGATCTGCAGATCCCGGTGTCCATTTAGTCACAGTGCTGTGGTTCAGCCCCGCCCTGTGTCTCTTCTCATTGGCTCCTGCTGCTTTTGCAGCTAATGAGGAGTGGAGTCCTGGACAGCCGAGTCTCCCGTGCAATATCACTTTATCTTAATCTTAATGCATAGAATGCTTTGGGATAAAAAAAAAACTGCCTTTACAACCACTTTAACTCTGTTAGGCAAATAAACTTAAATTTTGTATGTGATAGCATTGTTCTCTTTTAAAACAGATAGTTCTCATTGCTAGTAGTAGGGCACTGGGCACAGTAATTCATGTAAGTGTAATTTTCCTACATAACTCCTTGTCTTATGTCGCCTACTTGTAGACTCTTCGTCGGCTTTTCCAACGTCTGCTGAGTGTCATTTTGATGATTAAAGGAGGGCCGGGCTCAAACCCTTCGTTACTTGCAATCAACGCTCCTGTAACCAGTGCACGGGACCATGCTGTTCAATTTGTCTGGTAGGGATTACCGCTGATCAATTAAGCTTTTAAAGAGTAACTCCACTTTTTTTTTTTTCTTTTTTTTTTCTTTTTTTTGGAAACTCCTGGGTGGTCAATGTACATTGCAGGGATTTTAATAAACTTTGTAGATTTGTGCCTGTTTCTGCTTTGTTGGACATTTGCATCATGTGCAGGACTGCTATCTGGGAGTGACAAATTCATTACAAGAAGCGGATGTACTTTCAGGGTTCTGGTGAGAAGTTGAAGCACTCCTTTTTAACCACTTTCAGACCGGACCATTTTGCTGGTAAATGACCAGAGGTCTTTTTACACTTTGGCACTGCGCTGCTTTAACTGGTAATTGCGCGGTCATGCAATGTTGTACCCAAACGAAATTTGCGTCCTTTTCTTCCCACAAATAGAGCTTTCTTTTAAAGGTATTTGACTGACTCTGCGATTTTTATTTTTTGCGATATAAACGTAAAAAGACCGCAAATTTTGAAAAAAAATGATATTTTCTAATTTTTGTTATTAGAAAAATCCAATAAACTCAATTTTAGTAAAATGTATTCAGCCACATGTCTTTGGTAAAAAAAAAGTCAATAACTGTATATTTATTGGTTTGCGCAAAAGTTGTCACATCTACAAACTAAGGTACGTTTTCTGGAATTTACGCAGCTTTTAGTTTACGACTGCCTATCTCATTTCTTGAGGTGCTAAAATGGCAGGGCAGTACAAAACCCCCCCCAAATGACCCCATTTTGGAAAGTAGACCCCCTAAGGAAATTGATAAGTGGCATGTTGAGCCCATTGAATATTTTATTTTTTTGCCTCAAACGATTGAATAATGACAAAAAAAAAAATTTTTTTTTTTTTTTTTTTTTACACAAAGTTGTCACTAAATGATATATTGCTCACACATGCTATGGGCATATGTGAAATGACACCCCAAAATAAATTCTGCTGCTTCTCCTGAGTACGGGGATACCACATGTGTGGGATTTTTTGGGAGCCTAGCCGCGTACGGGGCCCCGAAAACCAAGCACCGCCTTCAGGCTTTCTAAGGGCGTAAATATTTGACTTCACTCCTCACTACCTATTACAGTTTTGAAGGCCATAAAATGCCAAGATGGCACAAAACCCCCACAAATGACCCCATTTTAGAAAGTAGACACCCCAAGCTATTTGCTGAGAGGCATGTTGAGTCCATGGAATATTTTATATTTTGCCACAAGTTGCGGGAAAATTACAAACTTTTTTTTTTTTTTTTTTTCACAAAGTTGTCACTAAATGATATATTGCTCACGCATGCCATGGGCATATGTGAAATGACACCCCAAAATAAATTCTGCTGCTTCTCCTGAGTACGGGGATACCACATATGTGGGACTTTTTGGGAGCCTAGCCGCGTACGGGGCCCCCGAAAACCAAGCACCGCCTTCAGGCTTTCTAAGGGCGTTACAGTTTTGAAGGCCATAAAATGCCAAGATGGCACAAACCCCCCCCCAAATGACCCCATTTTGGAAAGTAGACACCCCTAAATTTAGGGGTACACTAGTGAGACTAGGTAATAAATGGCGGGTGCCCTGAAACTATAAAAAAATAACTAACCAACCAGCGTCACCTGTAACAGTTATATGGTGATCACTGTTGAAAGGGTTAACTAGGGGGCAATCAGGGGGCTTTATGCGGTAGTATATGGGGGTCCCTGGCGCTATAAAAAGCTGCGGCGAACCTAAATACCTACCTGCCTAACTAGCGTCACCTGTGACCCTAATACAGCGATCAGAAAAACGATCGCTTATTAGGCTGGGTTCACACTGGAGCGATGCGGGAACGCCACGAATCCGCGGCGGGTTCCCGCATCGTATGCCTCCCGGCGGCAGTTCACACTGCCCTATGCGAACTGCTGGGAGTGTCAGTGAAATGTTAATGACACCCCCAGATCAGTTCGCATATCGCAGTGCGATCTGCAAACTCGGATCGCATGGTGTGAACACCCATGCGATCCGATTCTGCTGCGGACCAAAAAAAGGGTCCCGTGCGAATTTGCGGCGGGTGCGGCGAATGGCTGAACTCGAATCGCAGAGATCGGATGTGATTTGCACTGCAGTGCGGTGCGAATCACATCCGTTCTCATAAACCGCTGCAATGTGAACCCAGCCTTAGTGACACTGGCGACGGGGGGTGATCACGGGGTTAAACCTTTATTGGGGGGGGTTAGGGGGGTACATTAGAACTAAAGGGGGGCTAACCCTAACTGCCCTAAGTTATTACAGTCACAAATGACACCAATGCAAAAAAAAAAAAAAAAAAAAAAAATGCATTGGTGTCACTGTGACTGGGGGGGTGATCGGGGGGTAAAGGGGGGGTGTGAGTGTGCCTGGCATGTTCTACTGTGAAGTGTCGTGTTGGTGCAACTCACCAATCCTCTCTCCTCGGTGCCGGAACGAAAAATACCGTCACGGAGGAGAGATTACATCACTTCCTCTCCTGTGTTTACATTACAGGAGAGGAAGTGATGTCACGAAGGATTTCCATTCGTCGGGAGCGATCGCGAGGGGGTGGCCATGAATGAATGGCCGCCCCCTCATCCCGGATCGCTCCCGAACGAATACCGACCGCCGCAGGCACCGGGGGGGGGGCCCGATCGGGCCCCCCACCCGCGGGAAGGCAGGGACGTACAGGTACGCCCATATGCCTGCCCGTGCCATTCTGTCGACGTACTTCGTCGTGCGGCGGTCGGCAAGTGGTTAAAAGATAAATTTTTGTTGCAGAGGATGCCTAAAACCTGACTTGTATTTTAGTGCAGAATTCCTCACAGAAACAGGAAATTACATTTCTGGGGGGTATTCTGTACACCATCTTTACAGTATGCCTCCAGGTTACCATATTGCATTGCATTCTTAGAAAATTGCAGCAGCTGCAAATTTAAAAGGAAAGTGTGTTTTTAGTTTTGTTTAACCGCTTGCTGACTGTGTCACGCAAATATATTGCAGCACAATGGCACTGGGTGAAATCCCTTGCGTGTATATCCTATCCGTTTTCGGCCACCAGAGGGCCCGCGCCTGCTGCACAGTGGCGGACTCTATGCCCGCGATTTGTGTGTGGGGGGAAAAAAAACTATGCCTCCTGCTAGTCACTCCCTTCCCCACACAGTTAGAACCTCCTGAGGGAACAACATTTAACCCCGTTACCCTCTTCCCTGCCAGTGACATTTGCACAGTAATCAGTGCATTTTTATAGCGCTGATTGTTGTATAAATGCCAATGTTCCCAAAAAATGTCAGTCTCATCTGTCCGTCACAATGTTGCAGTACAGTTGCAGATCACCGCCGTTACTATAAATAATAAAAATGCCCCAAATCTGTCCTATAGTTTGCAGACGCTATAACTTTTGCACAAACCAATCAATATATGCTTATTGCAAATTTTTTATTTTTTTTTTTGCTTTTTTTTTTTTTAAACCAAAAATATGTAGAAGGCTATACATTGGCCTAATCTGCTGTAACAAAGTTTGTTAAAATCCCTGCAACGGTCAGATCACCCAGAGGGGAATGTTGTGCTGTGTGTTTTTTTTTTTTTTTTTCTTTATTATTTATCTATTTTATTCTGCTATTTTTTTATTTTTTTTTTAACAGTTTTATTGTGGACAAGCTGAAGGAAATGGCTCTTCCTGTTCTATGGATTCTGTTACAACACACTTGTGCCAAGGTAACTCCTGACTTTTACAGCTGAGCAGTGCAAAGGCCAATGTTGAAGTGTAAAGTACAAGTAACCCACAGCAATGCATTTATTATTCTCATTATTGGTAGATAAGTGAACAAAGCTGTAAGTTACTGTGGTGTGCACAGAGCTCTTAGTTTAATCAAACAAGCTTGCCTTTGTTTTTTAACATGGCATTAGGAAAGAGTTGGCCAAGTGTTAACTGGTAGTAGTAGGTGTAAGAAACCTGTCACTTCGCACATATTTGGTCCTTTTTTTTTTTCCATAGCTTGCCTTTTGTGCTTTATATACTTGTAATCCCTGGGTTCCACTGCCTATCCTACAGTTCACACCAGTGTGGCTTTGAAATCCTCGCTACAATTTCAAGGCCACAGATCTGTGTGATTCGGACCTTCGGTTTAATTTAAAGTGGAGGGCCACCCTTAAAAAAATAAATAAAAAAATACATAAAAAATTTGAAAAAAATCATTAAAAAAAAAAAAAATGATTTTTTTTTTAACTTACCAGAAATGCCTGTTGCTAGGCACATCATCCTAATCTGCCTCTTCCTCCTCCATGGAGATCTTCTTTCTTCTCTCCTCCGTGCGGCGTCTTCTGGGTAATGGGTGTCCCAGGACACAGCACGTCCCATTCACAAAGCGCTGCGCGACTTGCACATGCGCAGTAGGAAACGGGCAGTGAAGCCGCAAGGCTCCACTGCCTGTTTCCCTTAGCCAAAATGGTGGCGCCGGGACCCGAGACCGAGGGACGGGTCGGCCTCGAGCGGCCGACATCGCGGGTGCTCCCTGGACAGGTAAGTGTGCTTATTAAAAGTCAGCAGCTACAGTGTTTGCAGCTGCTGACTTTTTTAATTTTTTATTTTAAAACCGGCCCTCTTTAATGTGGAAGTCCATGCTTACCGTATTTATCGGCATATAACACGTACTTTTTTTCCCCCCCAGGGGGAAATTGCGGGTGCGTGTTATACGCCGATCGTCCACTATTTCGGAGCCTCTGGGCTTCTTTCACCCGCCTTTTGGCCCTTCTCGGCGGCTTTTGGTCCTTCTCGATGGCTTTCGGTTGCCTTCGACCCTTCTCGGCGGCTTTTGGCCCTTCTCAGCGGCCGAAAGCAGACAAGAAGGGCCGAAGGCGGCCGAGTGCCACCGAGATGCACAGGATTTTGGCATGGACTTCCATTTTAACAGAAGTCTATGCAACTTGCAATGCAATCCCGGAAAAGTAGTGAAGCAACTTTTTTTTTTTCTTTTTTCTTTTAAAAGTCGTTATGTTTTGAATGGTTCCTTTCCTGGCAATGGGGTGTGACTTGTCATGCAATTTTGAATGGTCAAATCGCACTGTTGTGAGCCAGGGCTAAAGGTGTTTAAATTCTTACCAATCATTATTTTTTTAACTTTTTTTTTTTTTTTTTTTACATTGGCAACAACCAGAGTAAACAAGCCTATGTCCTGACAGGATGATGTACAGATGGGCCCTAAGCACAGGGTGGAAGCAGTGGTCTCTCCACGTTGGTAAAACACACCACCTTCTGAGTCAAAACTATTGTTTTGCAGTTGCTTCCTCATTGGAGAAGTTTAACTGATTCAGCAGGGAGTGTCTGACCTCTACTGAGAGACCACTGCTTCCATACAAAGACACAGCATTCAAGTGGAGACTTTTTTCTAATCGGGATATATGGCTGTTTTATAAAAAATAAAAATGAACTAAGTTTTTATGTTGATGAACAGAGTTGTAGCTACCAATTTAACATGAAAGTTCAATTTAAGTTTTTAAGCCCTAGTTCACACTGCCGTGACTTGAATGCGAGTTCAAAGCTGCATGACAAGCCGTGCCCTGTTAACAACACTGGAACCGTTCTAATCGGTGCTACTGAAGTTGCTCCGACTTCGAAAAAGGTTCCTGCGCTACTTTGGTTTGACTTCAACACGACTTGCATTGACTTCTGTTAAAGAAGTCGTATACGTTTAACGAGTGGTTGTCAGAACAATTTGCGTTAGAAAGGAGAACCAGGCAGGGGTGACCCTTATCACCGTTATTGTATGCTCTAGCTGCTGAGCCCCTGGCAATACGGATAAGGGCATCCCCGGACATTGAGGTCCTCCGCATGGGTAATATTATAGACAAAATAGGCTTATACGCGGACGTTACAGTTCTGTACCTGGCAGACCAGGGCCCGTCACTTCAGGCGGCACTTCAAATATCGAGGGACTAGGGGCATACGCGGGTCTATGCATAAATTGGGACAAATCCCAGATATTCACCCTGGACCAGTTCCCCCTGCCAAAAGCAGATGTAGTATTGCCACTTAAGAGTCGATCTGATCAAATACCTGGGGGTGCAGGTCACGAGGGACTTGCAGCAGGGGTTGACAAATTTGCTTGGAATCTAGGAGCCAGCTAAAAAAGTTAGGAGCCAGGTCTGTGACGGCGATCTGTACCTGTCCCTGGCCTGACATGGAGACAAGTGAGGGGAAGATAGCCCCCACCCCCCACCCCCCACCTGTCTCCAAGTCATTGCCCATAGCTCTTAGAGGGACATTTTATTTTTTTATTTTTTTCAAATGACAATTTTTTTTTAAATTGCATTTTAGTGTAAATATGAGATATGAGGTCTCTCTGACCCCAGATCTCATATAAAAGAGGACCTGTCATGCTTTTTTCTATTACAAGGGATTTTTACATTCCTTGTAATAGGAATAAAAGTGACACACTTTTTTTTTTTTTTTTTTTAAATAACAGTGAAAAAAATAAAAGTTAAAATAAGAAAAACAAAATTATTTTAAACGCACCCTGTCCCGCCAAGCTTGCGTGCAGAAGCGAATGCATATATGAAAGCAGTGTTCAAACCACACATGTGAGGTATCGCTGCTATCGGTAGAGTAAGAGCAATAATTTTAGCCCCAGACCTCCTCTGTAACTTAAAACGTGCAACCTGTAGAATTTTTTTAAACGTCGCCTATGGAGATTTTTAAGGGTAAAAGTTTGTCGCCATTCCATGAGCGGGCACAATTTTGAAGTATGTCATGTTGGGTATCGATTTACTTGACGTAACATTATCTTTCACAATATAAAAAAAGAATTGGGCTAACTTTACTTTTGTCTTTTTTTTTTTTTTTTGTTATCAAATACATTTTCCCCAAAAAAGTGCGCTTGTAAGTCCGCTGTGCAAATACGGTGTGACAGACAGTATTGCAACAACCACCATTTTATTTTCTAGGGTGTTAGAATAAAATATATATATAATGTTTGGGGGTTCTGAGTAAAGGGAAGGAGATGGAGCTTCCCCTGCCTGCCAGCCTATTAGCATTGCTGGTTGTAATTCCAACGGCCACTACAAGAGGGCGCCAGATTCCAGAAGGAACCATAGGATCGTAGAAGGCCTCAAAGCCGGGGGCTCACTTACCGGCGGCGCAGCCTGATGCGATCACGCCAGGGGGGTCCGCGGTGACAGGATACCCCCAGCTGTGATGCCCCAGGCGCCAGGTCGCTAATTCTAGTCACAAATGCGATCTGGCGCCTGGGTTTTGTCGAGCCCTGACTTATTGCTCACCTAATGTAGAACCCTTCTTCACCATGCTTAAAACTAAGACACTGGCTTGGGCCAAATTGCCCATCGGGGTTATGGGCCGCATCAATATAATTAAGATGGTGGTCCTGCCTAAAATTCTCTATACGGTGTGGCATGCTCCTCTGGGCATTCCCATCAGAGTATTCAAAAAAATGGAAAGCATACTCAATACTTTTGTATGGGGGCGTGGACGGCATAAGCTAGCGTGGCTCACCCTTAAGAACCCTACTACAATGGGGGGTACATAACTCCCTGATCTCCAGGATTACTATGTTGCAGCTCAACTGTCCCACATGTACCACTTTAATACCACTGAGGCTCTTGGATACGGGGCACTGGTGGGAGACAACCCAGGCAACCCTATAGTAACTCCAACGCAGGCCATGTTTAGAGGAGGGCTGTTCCTTAGGAGACCCCATAGATTTAACGATGGTGTGCTATCACACCACTATGGGCCAATAGTCACCTAGCAGAACTGCAACACCTACCTGACTCCCGTCTATGGGCCTCTTACGAGATAGTGTTCCTCTCCCAGGTCATGACAGACACGGGACCCAGGACATTTCACTCCCTTCAAGAAGAGTTTGCACTTCCACTTCAACTTAGATTTAGATATCTTCAACTACGCCATGCATTGAATACCCAATTTCGGCGCATGAGGATCTCCCTAGCTCGGCCCCAGATTTTAGATATAATTCTGGGAACGGATTCTAGGAAGCTGATCTCTAATCTCTATTCCATACTCAGGCTCCCTAAGGCGGTCACTGTAATCCGAAAAGCCAAGGCAGATTGGGAGGTGGACATGGGCGAGATTGGGGACTCTGACTGGGATGAAATACTGGACAATGTTCAAAAGACATCACCCAAGCTTTCAGATAGACTAACGCAGCTCTATATCATCCACTGAGCATATCTGACACCCCGGAGAATAGCCAAGTTTTAGGCGACCAAATCCCCAAATTGCCCCCTATGTGGGTGCGACCCTGGTACCTTCTATCACTTGATCTGGGAATGTTCCAATTTGCAACCATATTGGCTGCAGGTAGTCATATATTTCTTCATGATGTGATGGGCTCCCCAGTGACACCAGATCCCAAAATATGTATACTAGGCCTGTTACCTTATGCTGACATTGATAGACACCAAGCCACATTCATACACGAATCACTGTTTCTACCCAGGAAGGCAGTGGCTCGAGTATGGATGCGGACCACACCCCCTACTGTGGCTGACTGGAAAAGGGACGTGAACAATACCATACCGTATAAAAAATTGATTTATAGACACCGATAATGCGAGCAAAAATTGACCAAGGTTTGGTAAAGATGGCTGGGAGATGGAGAAACTTACTTAGTTCTTGACTAGCGCAGGTGTTCAGGAGAGATACTTCACCTATCAGTTCGGGGATGAAGGAGGAATATAAAAGGGTGGATTACGGGAGGGTAAGGGAAGTTGGGGACAAACAGATATATGTAATGTGTGTGTATATATCAATCTGTAAACCATGCCCTTGTTGAGCTGATATTGTGGTGCCTATGTCTGTCATTGGAAATGTTTGTAATTGGCAATATCATTACCAAATAAAATTTTATTTTTCCCCCCCAAAAAAAAGTCGTATGCAAGCTGCAATGAAGTTGCGCGAGGATGTCTGCTTCAAAGTCGCAGCAGTGTGATCTAGGGCTTAAGTTGATGATAAACTGCCTTTTGTATATTACAGAATATAATTCTATTTTTTGCTATCCAATCGATGCATCACCCTGTTTTAATTTTGCGTTGAACAGTGTCCTGATAAATCAGATTATCGCCTATCGGCAGCACAAACTCTGGTGAAACTACAAGATCAACTTCCCAACGCAAACTACGCATCATTCATAGACTGGCTATGCAAATACTCCAGGAACGCAAAGGTAACATAAGAAAATACTCAAGTAGTAGGATTAGATTAATCCTTTACTATATTTTCAAGCCAAGGGACTTGTGTGAAGAAAAGGGGACACACAGCTAATGAATAACATTCATAGTACAACTAAAGACTTGTGAAGTACGTTCTAGATGCCCAAATGCAGTCTCTCTGTAAAGTAAAAACACATGCAGCTCAGAGTGGGCATCTCAACAGGTGTACTGTGTGCTGATTGACACGCTACAGACTTGTAAATCAGCATTCACAATACTGATACCCACAACCCCTGCAACATGATTTCATCCCACTGTACATGTGGGTGGCAACTCTGCTCTGAATTCAGGAGAAGTGCAGCATTGTTGCCACTCTATCACAGGAAGCTGTATTAGATGGACCTTAGTGGCAGGATCAAAAGGGATTTTGAAAACTTTTTCAGGAGAACTAAGAAAACGTTAATTGCAGATGTACCTATACTTTAAAATGATTCTAAAGATATTTATTTTTTATTTTTCTTGAATTGCAAACAAACTATACTTAGCTGCTCCGTGCAATAGTTTTGCACAGAGCAGCCCCAATCCTCTTCTTTTTGGGTCCCCTGCTGGCAGTCCTGACTCCTCCCCTGCTTGCTAGATGGGCACTTGAGCAGGCTTGCTCACGAGCTGCACTCCTGTGAATGGACAGAGCACGACTAGCCCCTGCTCTCTCCTCATTGACTCACTGGCTGTGATTGACAATGGCTCCTGCTGCTGTGTGAGCCAATGAGGAGACAGATCCGGGAAAGCTGCTGCTCTCGTGCACTTTACTGGATTGAGACAGTGCTTGGGTAAGAAGGGGGGGGGGGAGCTGCTCACAGATATGTGTGTGTGTTTTTGTGTTTTTTTTTTTTTCCTTAATGCATAAAATGCATCAAGGTAAAAAATCTTCTGCCTTTAGAACTACTTTAAGTGCTGCAGTAAAAAGGCCATCCTTTTACTTTGAAAAAAAAAAAGTAACTCGGCAGAGATCATCCGTAGCATGCGCTTAACTTTTGATATTTATTTTTTTATTTTTTTTACCTTTTGAACTATTTTCCTTGTCTATATGTGATAAAGGATTCTTTTTTGGCCTGACATCTCTTGTCACAGACAGGACCTGAATGAATTTTACCTCGCTGAATGCTAACTTTTTATATAGCTGGTGTTTAGTCCTCTTTCTTCGTATATAAAATTTACTTCCATTTATCCAGCTTCATATGAAGGATTCTCTAGGTTTATGGGTCCTTGTTAGACATGGAAGCCTGAAAAAGAGGTGGCCTTTCTTGACTTTAAAGCGATTGTAATGCGGGGGTCAGCAATCCGTAGATCGTGATCTACCAGTAGATCGCAGACAGGTGACTGGTCGCAGTCTTGGCTTGCTTACCCGCCATCCCAGAACATCGGTGTGCAATGCAGAGCGATTACTTGTAAAGTTGGATCTGTAGAAGGGAGCAAGAGCCGCATAAGCTGATGGCTTCTCTGTAGTGCCGGCTCCTGTCCCATGAGGAGTGATACCAACTGCACTCAATCTTGTCCCGACTAGCGGTCTTCAGAGTGGTGCCAGCAGCAGTAAAGAAGAGATCTTCAGGTCAGTGTAAAGCAATACACAGGGCATTTTACTGTAGGGTTGGTTTACCCACACCATGGGTGCAGTGCACCTGCACTTTTTGTGCGCTTTCAGAGAGTGCACCACACCTGCAATATAATGGAAGTCTATGGCGAAGCACAGCTAACGCAAGAAAGTCGCAGATGCATTGAGTACAGGTAAACCGCAGCAAATCACTGTAAAAGCGGGCACTCAGAACTGTAAGGGTTCATTTACCTATGTAGTTTTGAGGGGGTGGTAAAACCCCATAGTTAAAGACATGGCTTTTATCCTAACCGCACCCCATTTAGCTGCAGTGGTCAGGGGTGTACACATGCCGCATGTCATGTTTGATGGGTGTAGCGCCTGCCAAGTATGACCCATTCAAGTGAATGAGGCTGCTCTGCAAATGTCCTGCAACCTTGTGCAGTACCGCAAAGAATGGCTTAAAGCAGGCTGTGTTAACCCCTTAGACCGCACAGAAGCATGCAGTTGTGGGGCACTGGTAGAGTGGCCCCATTTACGTGAATGGGTCACAATCGGCAGGCAAAAGCAACAAGGTTTAATTCCTGCCATGGCATGTGCACACTTTTGGCTGCTGCCTTTGCAGCTTAAAGGGGTAGGGATTGTGGACAGTAAAACAATGACCCAACCTCTGAAAACCACTCGCCAACTTTATATGTGAGCAAGCTCTAAGGGGGGTGCAACTAAAGCCCAATGCACACGGGCCAAATGTTGGGCGGCATCAGCCGATTCAATAGAAACATTTGGCCCATGTGTATGGCAGCCACTTGTCCAGCTTCTGTTGAACGGTCATGACTGAAAAAGGTCTGCCAATAGGCGCTATCAGCCAAAGGGCGTCCACCTGTCAGAACACAATAGAGAAGCAGGGGAGCTTGCTGTACCCCTCCTACATTATGCCAGTGGCTGCAAACAGTTAAACTGGTTCTAAAGGCTCAAAGGTTGTTTTTATTTTTGTTTTTATTTTTGTTTTTATTTTTGTTTTTATTTTTGTTTTTGTTTTTGTTATTTATTTATTTTTATTTTTTTACCCATCATTGGATGATGGCAGTGGGGAGCCAATGTCAATCATAGCAAGTGAGCCAATGAGGGGGGGAGGGGGAGCAGAGCCAAGCCACAGCTCTGTTTGGGAATGGAGTCGGGAGGGAGCCTGCTTGTGTGCCCCCTTAGACAGTTGCTTGCTCTGGGGGGCAGGAGAAAAGGGGCTAGGAGCACCAGTGGGGGACCACGAGAAGAGGTTCAGGACTCTCCTGTACAAAACCCCTGCACAGAGCAGGTAAGTAGAACATGTTTGTTAATATAAAAAAAAGAGCTTTTAATAGTTTTGCCATGTGAGAGGTTACCCCCAAAAAAAAAAATAGTTTGGGATGTTTTGGTGCTCCTCCTATTCTTTCTACGACAACAGCCAGAAATTTAGACATCACTTTTTCACAAGGGCTTGAAGGTGACTCAGTGGTTATACATTTGCAAGGTGTGTGTGTGTGTGTGTGTTATATAAATATATTACACACTCTATATCTATCATCTCTCTATAAAATTATATATAAATCTATCTATCATTCCAGGAGATGTTTTATTAATTTTTGAAAAGATATAATGCAATTTCCTCTTCATGTATACTCAAGAAATTTGTACAAGAAGTTGATAGTTCTGAATTCCTGATATTATTATTTGGTATGATATATATATATATATATATATATATATATATTTTTGCAATAAACAGAGTTTAAAATGAAAGGGAACGTTGACTACAAATTTTAATGCAGTGCTTCCATTTTGTGTCGTCCCAGATCTCGTACCGAGTGTTCGCTCTTGATGCGGCAGTCGCTCTGCTGGCGTTGCCAGAGAGGGTTCCGGACTCTTCCTTCCCTCAAGAGGACCTAAAATTTCTTCAGCACAAGTTCCTGATCCAGGCCGTCATTTTCAGCCGCTGTTCGGACAAGGCCCCCACTGTTCGCAGCAAAGCCCTTTCTTGCCTGGCACAGTTCCTAGAGAAGAACGCTGTTTCTGAAGGGATTCAAGAACTGCTTCAGGGCTGTAAGTGTGTTTAAATGTATTTATTGCACATACATCTATGTCTCAATTATTAACCAGCATCAATTAAATAGTCTGAAAAAAAAAATTGTGTCTATAGCTATAGAGATAAATAGATTCATTTTTTTTAAATGGAAGGAACACTTTTTAATCAGATTATAGCATTACTTCAATTAAACTCCTGGGATATTGAAGGGGGCTGTTAATCAGTTTTAGCTGCTTCGGTGTTAATAAAATCAAAAGGTACGGTAGATTGGCAACAATGAGACTACCTCCAAAACAGGAATGGTTTTACAAGTGTAAACCACTGACCTCTTCTTTGTTTTGTTTTCCTATTCCTCTTTTCTGACTGTTTTTCACTAGTTTTGCATTTGGCTAGGTTCAGTGTCGCTACTGGTAGCATTAGGCAATACCTGGAACTTATAGAGTTTGCACAAGCAGTCCAACTCCTCCAGGATGGCACATCCGTATGTGTTGTTGCCAGGAGGGGCCAGACATGGCGTAGTTTGCTGCGGATTCTGCGACACTTTCACTGGAAGCAAAAGCAAATACCTGTGTTAGACAGGTACCTGCTCTGTGTAATGGTTTTGCATGGTGCTGCTGTAAACCTCAGTTTTTCAGGTCCCCCACTTGCACTACTTGCCAGAGAGCCGGTAAGTATAGAGGTGTTTATCATAGAGGTGTTGAGACCTTGTGGAAGGATGTTGTGCCAGGAAAATGTTAGGCTTTGATATAGTTTTGGAGACCTTGTCATTGGTGATTGTAACCTCATAGAGGACAGCTTGGCTAAAATAGCAATATTTGCTCTGACTTTCCTACTGACCCTCTATGGTTTTGGCTAGTCCTTTGCTGATTGTAATATTCTACATTGCCTATTTGTTCTTCAATGTGACTGTTTGCTCTGCCTCTTTGTGGGCAAATTGTGAGTTTTTATTCTTTCTCTCCAGCCTCTAGTCACTCCCATAAAACGGTCAGTGTCATGCGGACGTCTGAACTTTCCGAAGCCAGTGCCCAGCAAGGAACTGATGGTGAGCTATTGGCTGTTTATCGAATATACTGTCTGTATCTGTTCACAATTTAGATAAACAGGAGTTAGTTGTTTAAAAATGTAAGTATTAAAACAAGCTAATCCAAAAGTGAAAGCATTTGTGTTTGATTCTATCTTGTAACATTGCTTCTTATGATTGGCCAATCTGACTACCTTCATAAACCTGAACGACCAAAACATACAGGGATATACAATGTAATACTGACCTATAATCACACACATAGGTTGGACTTGTGTCTTCTTTATTTTTTATTGTTTTTTTCAACCTCATCTACTATGTAACAATGTAACCTCTGCTGGTTAGGTGTAGACATTTCAGTGCTTTCTCCTTACAGGTAGTTGTCGGGTAATGTCTGGAACCAATGATCAGTGGAACCGTGAGAGTCTTGCGAATGGTACAGAGGGTGAGAGTTTTAATATCTATTTTTTATTGTCAGACCAATATCTTGACAGTTTTTTTTATTTTTTTTATTTTTTTTTTTTTTGTTAAATGCTAATTTGCTATTCCCTCGCTCTAGCCTCCACTCCTACCCAAAGAAAAACATGTGGTGCCATGCAGACCATTGAAGTATCAGAGGCTGGTGACCAGCTAGGAGCTGATGGTGAGTTGGGAGGGGGGGGGGGTGTGTTGGTGTCCATCTCTATCGTGTCCCCCCTATCATTATTTTTTTTTTTTTTTTTGTTTACAAATTTACTGCTTATTTCCTGTTCACAATCAGTGTTTTCTTTTCTTTTTTTCTTTTTTTTTTTTGATATAGAGGGCTTAACCTGGCCATACGTGGTTCTGTTGGTTTGGTTTTTTTTGTTTTTTTTCCTTCTGCTAATCAGCTGAAGGGGGGGGGGGGGGGGTGGGGTGGGGGAGAGAAACTGAACTAATTCTCAGCCAGTTCCCACTGAGCTGGCTGAATTTTGATTCATGTATGGCCAGCTTGGTGTGTGTGGGTTTTAATTGTATACATTTATCTATGTCTTTTATTTATTCATCCCCCCCCCCCCCCCCTTTTTTTTTCTTTTACAGGACAAGAGATACTGGCAACTCTCAGGTCAAGAGCTGGTGATGAGAAGACAAATGTCAGGAAGTCTGCTCTCCAGGTGAAATTGAGAAGTTTTTCCCCATCTTTGCTGAAATTTAAAGCCCAATCCATCCAAAATGTATATATTTTAAAGCAGGGGTGTCCAACCCGCTGGCTGCATGCAGTCTGGGAGAGTTCAGCATGCGGCCCGGGATATGTTTGGAAGAACTCTGTGCAGGAAGAGAAGTCACAGCAGAGAGCACATATGGAGGGATGCCAGGTAAATCTATTTGGCGGGAATGAGCACAGTCAAAGCAATGCCAGAGATGCCCCCCTTTTTTTTTTTTTTTTTTGTGTAACCGCACTGGCAACAGCTAAAGCAGAGATTCTACCTAGAGCCAGGCAAGTTAACCCCCCCCCCCCCATATAGCCAAGTAGCATTTACTTGCCTGGCTCTGTGTAAGGGTCTCTGCTTTAGCCGGTGCTGTTGGAAAAAATGGCACCTCCCGGGATCCCTTTTGTTTGGCTGTGCTCATTCATGGCTTCTATGCAAATCGATATACAGGGATGACGGGCAGACTCCTGCCTGTCAGGTGAAAGCTTTCGTGTTGCTCCGCTGCCGGCCGATCGCTCGTAAACGCCCCAGTAACGCCCCCCCCCCCCGTCTCTGACGTCTCTTCCGGGTCAAGCTGTGCCCCCGGCAAGCACATTCTGGAAATGTTTGGCAATGTGATTGCATTGCAAAACATTTTTTTTAATTTTTATTTTTTATTTTTTTTAGACCCAGCATATCTCAGAGAACCTGTCGCCTAGAAATAAACATTGATGGGCAAAAAAAAAAATGATAGTGGTTGTTAAGCCACTAACTGAATTTTAATATCACCTCTGTCACATATACCTGTACTTTATTTACCTTTGCTTTATTTAAAAAAAGAAAAAAAAAACAGATTTATCTACAATGTTTTAACAGTGTCTTCCAGTGATTACGTGACTCCAGCCTTTCAGCTCTCCCCATCTGATGGCTCCAGCGGGTGGGGGAAGATTTCCCTGCTGACGTCAACCAGGGAGGAGGGGAGCAGAGAGCCTGGAGTCATGTGATTGCTGGAAGACGCTGTTGAAACTGGTAGAAATTGGCTTTTTTAAAATAAAGCACAGGCACTTGGTCACAGCTTTTCATGTGACAGGGGAAGATATGATCAGTTTTGGCCCAGTGGGGAGAGGAGCAGAGGGGCGCTAGTGAGAGCTGGCAGGGAGGGGGAAGGAGTTCAGAGGGAGACGGGAGAGCTTCAGGTAGCAGTGTATGATGGAGGCATGTACTCTGACCACGTTCTCAGGGCTCAGCAGCCCTGATATATCCTGGTCAGCTTACAGAGGGGAGGGTAGAAACTGGCAGGATCTGCCAGGTATTTCAGATGATACAGGGGCCCAAAATACACAGCCCAAGCACTGTGCTGTTCATGCTTTAAGAGAACAGGACCCTTTTTTTATTTTTTGGGTTAACAAATGCTTTAAAGCAGGAAAAAAAAGGTGGAAATTCAGCTTATATGTTTCCTCCCCCCCTATGCATTTGGCACCCTGGGGGGGGGGGGGGGGACTCGTTTGACAGGTCCCCTTCCCCACTTCCAGGAGACGTGCCCTGGGCCGATTTCCCGGGAGGTTCGGCCCCCCTCATTGTTCCCCTGCTGCCGGGCCAATTAGAAAGTGCAGTGCGTCATGCGCAGTATGGAACCAGCATAGTGGGCTCCCTTGACAGGTAAGTGCCCTAATATTAAAAGTCAGCAGCTGCAGTATTTGTAGCTGCTTACTTTCATTTTTTTGCAAAAAAAATAGTTACACCCAAGCACATAAAGGGCCTCCCCCCACATACACAAGCACAAACGTAAATGCATGCATCGGGGGTGCCTGAGTGTGAAAACGTTGATTGCCATACACATGTTGCCTGTCGCCGTGCACACTGGAGTGAGAGCAATAATTCTAACACAAGACCTCTGCAACTGTAAATTGATACCTATAGGGAGCTTTTAATGGCTCGCTCATAGAAAATATAGGGTACTGAAGCTTGATGCCATTTCACAGGTATACAAAAATTGAAAGTTGGGTATCTATTTGGTGCAACCTCGTTTTTTTTTTTATATTTTACCAAAAATTTGGGTAGTTTACTGTGTTTGTTTGACCTACAATTCACATTGGGGTGTGTGTTTGTGTTTGTTTTTTTGTTTTTTCTGAAATTTTGTGTTTCATAGACCTTTTGCAGTAATATCGTGTGGCATAAACGATTGAAACTACAACTATTTCATTCTATAGGGCAGTGGTCTTCAACCATGTCCTCAGGGCTCGCTAACAGGCCAGGTTTTATGTATTACCTTGGGGGAGATGCAGAATAGAATACGGCAATCACTGAGCAGCAAATGATATCACCTGTCATGTATTTCAATTATCTTGCAAACCTGGCCTGTTAGTGGGCCCTGAGGACAGGGTTGATGACCACTGCTCTAGAGTATCTGATTTCCGAAAATATATATTTGTGTTTTTTTTTGTAATCTTCAGGCCTAAAATGATTTTTCAAAGGTGTGCAAAAAAAACCCTACAAAAACATCTCTGGCAGCAAAAGGGTTAAAGTATTTATTTGTCTCTCCAGGTCCTGGTTAGTATACTGAAATATAATTTGATCCCGTGCAGTTCTGAGGAGCTCACCACACTGCAGGACCGGTGCAGAGATCCTGCTGTTTCTGTGCGGAAACAAGCCCTGACTTCTCTGACAGAACTTCTGCAGGTAACAGTTAGTTTTGCTTTCTTAAAGGAGACTACTACACCACTGTTTTGTCTATTCAGGGCAAAGTGACCTTGCCTGTGTAAAGCTGCCCAGTTGACCCATTTATATTTGTCTCCCTATTGATTTTCAAGCTGCACTTTCTTCTTTTGCAGTTGGTGCAAAATACCAGAGGCTTCAGAGTATTAGGGAGCATGTGACCTCTGGTCTAGTGGCCAATCCCTAGGCCAGTGATGGCGAACCTTGGCAGCCCAGATGTTTTGGAACTACATTTCCCATGATGCTCAAGTACACTGCAGAGTGGATGAGCATCATGGGAAATGTAGTTTCAAAACATCTGGGGTGCCAAGGTTCGCCATCACCACCCTAGGCCTTAGCAATGGTGCATTATGGATGCAGTGATATTGCCATTTCATTTAGATTCTGACATTAGGCATTTTACTGAAGGCTGCAGCAGAGGAAGGATGCTTTCCATATTAACCACTTGCTGACCCGCGCTATAGCTAAGGACGGCTACGGCGCGGTCATCTAGTCCTTCAGACACAGCTGTTCACAGATCGAGGTGAAGGGGCCAATCACAGTGACCCTGTACCATGTGATCAGCTGTGTCCAGTCACAGCTGATCCCATGTAAATAAATGCTGGTTATTATTTTTCATTGTGAGGAAAGGAAAGCCGATAACTGGCTTTCCTGTGACCGGGAACATTTGACAATCAGGGCACTGATCATCCGTACCCTGATGATCAGTGTCCATCTGTGCCCATCAGTGCAGCTTCATCGGCAATCAATGAAAAAGAAAAATGACTTATTTGAAAAAATCCCCCCCCCCTTTATTTTTTGCTAAACCAAACAAAAAACTGAAAAATGTGAGGGGAAAAAAAAAGTGCTGATTCAAAAGAAAGCTCTGTTTGTCTCAAAAAGAAAATTTCATACAGGTACAGTGCTGCATGGCCACGCAATATTTAGAATTGTCATTCAAGGTGCCACTGAAAGCTGAAACTTGGTTTGGACTGGAAAGGGGTGGTGATTGTGCCCCGTAGTCAAGTGGTTGTAAAAGCTCAAGGTTGCATGAATGATTAAAAAAAACTTGTGTGCTGTTCTCCCACAGCCCCCCCCCCCCTTTCCTCATTGGCTGCGACACAATCCCATCCAGTGAGTCAATGAGGAAGGGAACAAGCATGCACCAGTGCCCCTATAGCAAGCGGCTTGTTATAGGGGGTACCAGTCAAGAGGGGGGACCCGAGTAGAAGAGGATCGGGGCACCTTTTTAATATCGCTTTAAGTGCAGTCATTTGCTCGTTGTTAAAATTGTAAAAATGTTTGACTAGATTGCAACCTTGACCTGCTCATAAAGTCAAACTTTTCCAAAGCCGTGACTGTACCACTAGTTGCAATGTAGGTAAATGGGGAGCTATAACACAACTAGCATTTTATTAGCCTCAAGAGTTCTTGATGTTTGTGTATTTATGCAATTTGGGATCACAGATGAAATAATGCATACTTTGTCCCTGGCGATCAAAAATAGGCTATTGCCACATCCAAAGAATAGACCCAGCCCCATACTCTCTAAAGGTGTCTCAGGACTTCTTGACCCTCATGGTGAGAGGGAATCATGTTCAGGGTCAATCTATCCAGTCCCCTGTATTTATGTTCTCTTTAGTTCTGCTTTTTTTTTCTCTCTAGCTTTCACAGACTTCAGGTAAAATGACTCTTGTGATGTCTCCTTTTCAGGCTCAACCAAAGAATGTTCTGGTACAGAAGGCCTGGTTAACTGGATTGGTGCCGGTGGTGCTGGACACAGAGACCTCTGTACAGGAGAAGACACTTGAGTGTTTGGACCAGCTTATTCTTCACAACATTCGCCATTACAAACAGTATAAGGACAATGACGAGAAACAGAAACTCACCTGGGATCTGCTGCAGCTGCTCACTACAGAGTGCCAGGATCTCGGGTGAGGAGACAGGAATTTCTAAATTCATTGTCTATCCTGCAATAAACACCATTGGCTTGCAAACCTCCTGCCTTTCCTACTCCCTGGAGCTCTCTGAACTCCTATCCTGTTGGCCACATGCATAGTACCAGTCCATTATTATTTTTTTTCATCCATATTTAATATTGTAATTTGCAAGTACTGGAAATTTAAAAAAGATGCAACTTTTGTTTGAAAGTCTGCGATTTTTATTTATTAACCCAGATCAGTGTGGCTTTCTTTTTTTTTCTTTTTTTTTTCTTTTTTATCTTTTTTTTTATTTATTTTTTCAATTTTTGAACTGTTAAAATTGTTCTGGTGCTTTTGAAAAGGATCTTTACTGTGGAAGTGTGCCCTGTGCAAGAATCCCCCATAGCCATCTCTTCCCCTGTTGTTGACTTGTCATCTTGGTAGACAATCAGGGCTTTGCATGCTCATGTCAGATCTACTTGTCTGACTGGTGGGGTAATGATTAAGGAACTGCAGGAAAGGTTCAGATATCAGATCTACAGGATAGATGAAGAAGAAATGGGGAGATCCATGCACTGCAGGTCCCTGGGTACAGCTTCCTCTCCAGCAAAAACCATAAGCAGGGCAAGTGGTGACATTACCATCACTGACTATAAATCTCGTCAGGCTAGCCAGCAGCAGCTGTGCTTTAACTGATCTCACACTGCTGTGATGCTCCAGGCATTATAATGCAAGGACACGGGTGGTCAGACAACTCCCAATGATATTCAATTCAAGTTAGGTACAGACTACAAATTATTCTAAGCATCAGCTTTAGCAGTACAGGCATTTAGCTTATTAGCAGCCCTTGCCATTTAGGAAGCCAGGAATTGATACACTTAAATTAAAGTGAGGGTATGCAAAAAACATCTATATTTGCATCGGCCTTAAGCATCTACACCTGCCTTCACAAGCTCTAAGCTGGAGGGTTAAGCTATCACATGACCCCTGATCACTCAGTTCTCCACTCGGAGCGTATTGCAGTGACTGATCACTGTTCTCTGCTCTGCCCATCTAGCTCTTTTAGGAGTGCCGGTCTTGAGAGCCGCCTGGAGTGGCTGGCTCAGGCTCTAAGCAGCACGATGAGCCAGCTGTCAATCGGCATCTGGGTGGATCCTAAGATTGTTGGGATCCTTCCAGAGCCTGGAGCGACTCTGACAAGTAGTTGCAGTCCTGTAAGAAGTAAGGTAAATGGCTTTTACTTCCCTCTTTTAATTTAGTTTTTATTTACATATTTAAATAACTTTCCTATTCGAACTTTTGCAGCACTTTACATTACAACTTTAATTTTTGTTTTGTTTTTTGCTGTTTTTTACAGTCGTTATCTGACAAAAGCATTTTACATATGGGCCAAGCAGGATAAATTTTCTTGCAGTTTAATCAACAACTTGATCTCTCACACGGATACAGAACACTCTGCCCCAGCCTGGATGGTGCTTGCTAAAGTTGCCATATCTGCACCAAAGTTGGATTATACGAAGATCCTGAACACTTGGGAGGACATCAGTAGGTGAGTGGTCTGCCATTTCATTCTGTAAAAGTGTAATGTAGATGAGCTGTTTGAAGACCAGTTTCTGAATGGTTGTTGTGGCTTTCTCTCTTAGGCAAAATTACGCAGGCTCCACCAGTACCACTGCCCATATTGTATGCGTAATCGGTCACATTGCAAAACACCTGCCTGCAGACACAAGAACACATCTGATTGGTGAGCATGAGTGTTCCAGACACAGAGGCAAAATTCTAATTACGGTACTATCAGTCTCTCTTATGTCTTGGCTTGGCTTTGGAATGGGAGTGGGAAACCTAAGGTCCATGTAGTGTTTCAGCACCGTTAAAGCTGAACTCCAGCCAAATTGCTAAATACACAGATAAAACCCATATAAGTGAGCTATTTACATGTCAAAGTTTTTTACATTTCTCTAATCCAGTTCTGAAATGTACACAGCCTTGCCATGCAGCACAGCCCTTTCTGGCAGTTAGAGGCCTGTATATCTTGTCCTTCCCTTAGCCTTTCAGTTGAAAGTTAGGCAGGTTGTTGAGCTCCTCTTTCTATCACTTGGCTCTCTCCTCCTATCAGGACATTCCCTGTTGGCACATAAGTACTGCAACGCAACTGGAAAACTTCTAAAGTGCAGCACTATAAAAAAAATGAATAAATACATTTTAATCAGACTGACAATCCATATAATGATCACCCTTAAACAAAAAACAAATGTGCAACTATACAAAAGTTACTAGATCCTCAACTATAATTTCTTGCAAAATAACAATTTGTGTAACAATCGCCCTACATATAACAACAAAAGTGCAAGTGATGAGAGGGAGAGAGAGATATGCTCAAGGCGTGAGGTGCACTGAACGGTCTCCACTTTAAATTGTTCTAGCAATCTAGTCCTTCCCACGAACCATAATGTAGAAACACGAAAGAGAATTGCTGCACAAGAAGAATTTATTTCCGATGAAAAATTTTTTTACATCAGATACAGCTGTATCTGGTGTTTGATGTAATATTTTTTTTTCATTGTAAATAAATTATTCTTGTGCAGTAATCCATATATATATATATATATATATATATATGTGTGTGTGTGTGTGTGTGTGTGTGTATATGTTGTGTGCAAGTGCCTAAATTGGCCTATTGGCTATATATCTTCTCGTCATTCAGAGTGCAACAGGGCTGAAAATTGGCCTGGGGTGGAAGTGCCCGGCGATTAAATACAGTTCAGCTTTAAATCCCACATTGCTCATTGAAGGCTCTCTCTACAGAGTCGAGGATAGGCTCTTATATTACATTTGCTGCTTTGATTGCTCCTGTTTGCAAGTTATTATGGTGGCTAGTTGGTTCTTTAACAGCTAAAAGCTGCTGCATTAAAAACAAGTTGAATTATCTGTAGCAGTACGTTATGCTCGCCATTTTGTTTTTCAGACCATATTAAGTCCTGGTTGAAGGAATTTAAATCGCCACCAGAGATAATCAGCCCAGCAATTGAGTCCTTGCAGAAACTCTGCTATGCACAGTTTGAGTCTCTTGAATCTGCCCAGGTAACTGATTTCTCGTTCTTTGGAAGGTGTTGAACATCTGTCCGTCTCCTGTAGCTTGACTGCAAGCCTGACTGTCTTTCAACTTGCCTGAAATCCTATTTGTGATATCACTTTGTGTTAAAAGTTGAAGAGGGCCAATGTTGATTTTATTTATTTTTCTGAAATTTGACACGGACATTGTAGGAACTGCTGAATGAAGTGTTTGGAGATCTGGTTACGGTTTGTGAAGAACATATCTCCCCTATTGTGATGTCGGATGCCCAGCAGTTTGATCATGAGTTGATGGTGAGTATGACCAATGAATTATATTCTAAGCAAACTCCTCCATGCTTTATTTTGCTGAGAAGCCACTTTGAAAAAACACCCCTTTAACATTTCTGGCTATGGCCTTCATGAGGAAGGACAAGATGATTCATGCAGCATTTACTTCCTAAAAATCTATTTGCCCTTAGCTCAGGCATGCAAGCAGGAGTGTGTGCTTAGCTAAGATCACCCCTCCTGAAGACTTCTGGGATGTATATCATCATGTGACTAGGCCTGAAAACCAGCAAGAAATGTGTAAAAAATAAAATTAAAATGTGGGGCTGTGTCTGCACTGCATGGGTCACCTGCTCGTTTTCTTATTTAGGGATGAGCAAAGGTTCATACTTGCTGGATCTGCTGATCCTCCAGAAAAACCGCGCTCCTTTACGATTTAAAGGTGGACTATTCTGTCTAAGGCGCATGCTCTGAGTGTGCCTGCGTCAGGAACAGTCCCTTTTCAAGACCACTAGAATGTGGGGAAGGATCTGTGTTAACCCATGCATTGTGGGCATAGCCCTATGGCCAGAGTTCTGCTTTAAATATAATTTTATAGCAGAGATGTGTTTTTACTCCCCACTCAATTTTTTTTGTTTGTTGTGCTAGAGAGTTATGGACATCATTGTTCTTTGCACATTAGGATTAAAGCTGAACGTTGAGAGTTAGACGATCTACCCTTGCGGGGTTCCCTGGACTGTAAGTGCTAAATGCTCCTTTGGTCTAGGGGTGCATGGTTAATACTTAGTGATTGTAAAGCTTCAGACTTTTTTTTTTTTTTTTTCTACTACTTCCCGCCCAAGGGATGTAGCAATATTTGTGTGCATGAAGTAACACATGTGGAATTATATACTGAACAAAAAAGTGTGAAACAACTGAAAATATGTCTTCTATTCTAGGTTAGTAGCCACCTTTTGCTTTGATTACTGCTCCGCACACTCTTGGCATTCTGTTGATGAGCTTCAAGAGGTAGTCACCTGAAATGGTTTTCCAACAGTCTTGAAGGAGTTCCCAGAGATGCTTAGCACTTGTTGGCCCTTTTGCCTTCACTCTGCGGTCCAGCTCACCCCAAACCGTCTCGATTGGGTTCAGGTCCAGTGACTGTGGAGGCCAGGTCATCTGGCGCAGCACCCCATCACTCTCCTTCTTGGTCAAATAGCCCTTACACAGCCTGGAGGTGTGTTTGGGGTCATTGTCCTGTTGAAAAATAAATGATGGTTCAACTAAACGCAAAAATCGAATGGAATAGCATGCTGCTGCAAGATGCTGTGGTAGCCATGCTGGTTCAGTATGCCTTCAATTTTTAATAAATTCCCAACAGTGTCACCAGCAAAGCACCCCCACACCATCACACCTCCTCCTCCATGCTTCACGGTGGGAACCAGGCATGTAGAGTCCATCCGCTCACCTCTTCTGCGTCGCACAAAGACACGGTGGTTGGAACCAAAGATCTCAAACTTGTACTCATCAGACCAAAGCACAGATTTCCACTGGTCTAATGTCCATTCCTTGTGTTCTTTAGCCCAAACAAGTCTCTTCTGCTTGTTGCCTTTCCTCAGCAGTGGTTTCCTAGCAGCTATTTTACCATGAAGGCCTGATTCACACAGTCTCCTCTTAACAGTTCTAGAGATGTGTCTGCTGCTAGAACTCTGTGTGGCATTGACCTGTTCACTAATCTGAGCTGCTGTTATCCTGCGATTTCTGAGAGAGGTGACTCTTGGTCTTCCTTTACTGGGGCGGTCCTCATGTGAGCCAGTTTCCTTGTAGCGCTTGATGGTTTTTGCCACTGCACTTGGACACTTTCAAAGTTTTCCCAAATGTTCGGACTGACTGACCTTCATTTCTTAAAGTAATGATGGCCACTCGTTTTTCTTTACTTAGCTGCTTTTTTCTTGCCATAATACAAATTCTAACAGTCTATTCAGTAGGACTATCAGCTGTGTACTGTATCCACCTCCTGCACAACACAACTGATGGTTCCAACCCCATTTATAAGGCTTGAAATCCCACTTATTAAACCTGACAGGGCATACCTGTGAAGTGAAAACCATTTCAAGTGACTACCTCTTGAAGCTCATCAACAGAATGCCAAGAGTGTGCGGAGCAGTAATCAAAGCAAAAGGTGGCTACTTTGAAGACACTAGAATATAAGACCTATTTTCAGTTGTTTCACACTTTTTTTTGTTCAGTATATAATTCCACATGTGTTACTTCATAGTTTTGATGCCTTCAGTGTGAATCTACAATTTTCATAGTCATGAAAATAAAGAAAACTCTTTGAATGAGAAGGTGTGTCCAAACTTTGGGTCTGTACTAAATATATATATATATATATATATATATATATATATATATATATATATATATATATATATATATATATATATATATATATATATATATATATATATATATATATATAATTTTTTTTTTTATTATTTTTTTCTCTATCTCAAACCCATGTTGATTATACTTCTAATGTAGGTCCCAGGAATGCAGTTTCTTTTGCACTCTTGTGCAGAGACGCTGCAATAAATAAACTAGATGCCTTGTACTGCACATAATTAATTCACATCATAGTGTATCCTTTTACTTGCTGATACACAGAAGATGCATATCATTTTTTTTTTTTTTTTTCTTTTGTACCATCCAGTTTGCACTTCATGCAATTATTGCTTGGCTAGAAACTTTTCAGATTCGAAAAAAGTGGGAGCTGCTATCAGTATGCCCAGTGAGGAGTGATAGAGTGGAGAGATCCCCTGCTCTCGTGCACAATGCTGGATCGAAAATGGGTTCCGACAAGTATAAAGGGGTGCTAGCGGCTCCTTGTGTAAAGGGACACAGAGCCACGGGTCGGGTGCGCGCCTGCTTGGGTGCCCGCACAGCGAGCTGCTTATTGTGGGGGCACCCGGCAGGAGGGAGGAGCACTGGTATGGGCCAATGGAAGCGGAGCATCCAGGCTAATCTGTGCAAAACCACAGAACGGGTCACTATCACTTTAACAATTGAAAGTAAAAGTTTACATGTAATTTCCGTTGTCCTGAAACGTTGGATCTAAAGATAAGTTTCTTATTATTTCTTTAACGTACATCATAGGACAGAGTCTCAAGTAATTACTTGGTGGGTTATAGGCCTACCTTCAGGTGTTGACACTGGTATAACCAATACAGGAAGTTGACTCCCCTATATAACCCCTCCTCCTTCCAGGAGCACTCAGTTTTTTCGCCAGTGTCTAAGGTGTTGGTTACGAGTGAAGATGTGCTCTGCGAAGCTCCAGGAGGGATCCATGCTGGATTTAAAGAAACCTCCACAATCTGATCCATCCTCGCCACTGAGGCCATAGGATGGTACCTGGACCTTGATGCAAGAACGAGGTTTTGCCTGTAATGCTTCTCTTTGAGAGCTGGACCCTAGGAACCAGGACTCTTTTTGGTCTTGCTACATTTCCTAAAGTTGTCCTGAGGGGTGTTATACAAGGCCCAAAGGAGCGGAAACCCTTTTAAAAGGGCCCCAGTCTTTGAGCGTGTTTAAACGCAGCCCTCCGTGATGGGTGAAAGTTGGATCTGTCTGTTAAATCAGCAGTATCCTGCAGCAAGCACAAGGTAAGGGAAGAAGCTTTGCTTTTTCCTTCAATATACCTTATATGCCTTATAAATATCTCCTCCATAAGGAGTAACTTGCACTACCTATGATGTGTCTTAGTGCAGCTCTGTCTCAGAACATGTGTGGTCCCAGGGGCAGAGGGGGTTCTTACTTAAATAGATCTTGTGGGATTTGGTAAAAAATACAGCAGTTGCTAATACAGAGATGTGTATAAACTTCTATATGGGTGGTGGCTGATTGGTTGAAGCAGCTGCTTTAGCTGCATGGTTTAATTACAACCCAGCACTTCCACCTAGTAACATTGGGAAATGCCCTATGCTTCTGTGGTTTAAAAAAAAAACTATAAATCTGCTGACAGAACCCCCCCTTCCCCTCTCCCCCTCCCCCTTGTAGAGGTGTATAGTACGTTCACCTTACTTTGTGTTGGCCATTCGGGTCCCTAGCAGGGCCTGAGAACGCAGAGGGGCATGTCCGCAAGGTCATGTGGCACTGTGTATGGATGTAACGTCCACACACACAGCACTCGCCGCATAGCTGAGGGGAAACGCTGAGGATGCCAATCAGGTTCCACCTGAGGCTTTATATCACAGACACTCTCATTTCAGAAAGACTTTTTAACTGAAGAGAGGTAGTCTGTCACACTAAGAGACACCAGAGTGCTGGGCACGTAAGGGTGTAAACAGGCATTTCCAGACAGGAAAAACTATTGTTATTTAGTAGCAAAAGAACTGTTATTTTGTGTGTACCTCTGCTTGTGCTTTGCACTATGTCTTCCAGACCTACCGTAAAGGTACCTAAGGTGTCGCCCCCCCCCCCCCAGGCGCTGGGAATCCCGGTTATGCCGCCATACTGTCTTCCTCTTCGGAGAGATCAGACATGGCAAGCCAGGGTGAGTCATTGGAAGCTAGCGTGGTGCAACTGCTTCACACACTTCAGCCCCTGTAGAGGTGACTGAAGATGCATTTTCCTCTGCCTTGCAAGGCTTAGAAGGAAGATTAGCGGCTTTAATCGCATCCTCCATCCAGTGTATAGGAAGCGTCCTAGATCCCCCTACCCCACCTTAGACTCTTTACAGTCAGTGGGGGGTCCAAGAGAATTATGGGGACAGGATGGGGTATTGCCCTCAGATGATCGGGAGGAAAAGACATGCGATTTATTTTTCTGTGGAAGAAACAATACTTGAAGTTCCCAAGGATCCCTACCTCACAATCTGAAGTACAGAGGCTTGCAAAGATGGTTCGCTCTACTTGCATGCTACCCCTAACAGAGTTAGCTGAAGGGCCGGTCTCTTCCTTGGGTTCTTTGAAGCCTTTACAGCCTTTGCATGCATTTCCCGTCCACGCATTACTAAAAAAGCTTATTTATACCGAATGGGATCATCCGGATAAGCATTTTTTCCCTTCCAAAGAGACTTGCAAAGCTCTATCCTATGGATTCACTAAAAGATGGAAAGTTTCAGCAGTTGACGCTGCGATTTCCAATGTGAAATTTTTTTTTTTTTTTTTTAACTTACCCAGTGGACAATGCACTTATGCTTAAAGATCCAACAGATCAGAAGTTGGAAGGTCTGTTATAATCCTTTTTTTCTTAGCAGGTACTGTTGCTTAGCCTGCAATTGCAGCTATAGACGTCTGTCAGTCCTTGAAGGACCAGTTCACAGATGTTCTCAGATGAGCTCCCTGCGCAACAAGCACAGGAACTGGCCGAGCTACCTAAAGCATTATGCTTTGCTGTAGACGCTATGAAGGATTCTATTCACCAGGCATCACGCCTTGCGTTTGTACTTGTACATATGCGAAGGACCCTTTGGTTAAAGGGTTGGCCAGCTGAGACGCCTTGTAAGAACCTTCTAACTAGTTTCCCCTTTAAGGGAGAACGATTATTTGACGATAGTTTGGATAAATACATTCATACAATTTCCAGCGGAAATAGTACTCTTTTGCCAGTCAAAAGAAAATATAAGCGTCTTTCATTTAAACTGTTCGTCCTCTGCCATCAGACCAGGCATAAAGGAAGACCTGGGGCTACAAGTCTGCAAAGCAGAATACAAGACCTCCTTATGAAGAGGCATCTCCCCTCACCAAGGTGGGGGGGGGAGACTTCTGATGTATTCAGAAGTCTGGCAAAGGGAGATTCAGGACAAATGGACTCTCTCCACAGTGTCTCTAGGATACAAGCTAGAGCTTTGAGAGTTTCCACCATCTCGTTTTCTGAGATCAAATATTCCCAAGGATCCAGGGAAAGGGCAATCCCTGTTGCAAGCATTAGACCGATTATTGGCTCAAGGGGTGATCAGACAGATTCCCAAACAAGAGCAAGGTTTGAGGTTTTATTCAAACCTAATTACGGTGCCAAAGCCAAATGGGGGGGGGGGTGGTTTATCAGACCAAGTCTAGATCTACGTAATCGAAATCGGTTCCTGAAAATCCGCTCTATTTGCATGGAGTCAATAAAGTCAGTCGTTTCCATCCTGCAAGGAGAAAAACTTCTGGCGTCCATCGACATCAGTGATGCATAGCTGCTTGTCCATATATTTCCTCCTCACCAGAGGTTTCTGTGGTTCAAAGTAGAACAGAAGCATTTTCAGTTAATAGCCTTGCCCTTCGGGCTTGCTACAGCACCTCGGGTATTCACTAAGGTATTAGCCCCACCTCTAGTCAGGTTAAGGGCACAGGGCATAACTGTCTTGGCTTACTTATACGATCTATTGTTAATAAACCAGTCAGTGGCTTGCTTGAAGCAAGGTGTAGCCATCACAAGCAGTTACTTGGAAGGTTTGGGTTGGATTCTCAACCTAAAGAAATCCTCCTTAAAGCCACTAAGGCTGGGGTATCTGGGCCTGATCATAGACACAGCCCAGAAAAGGGGTGTTCTTGCCTCCCGCAAGGATCAGCTCCATACAGGAGCTGGTGAGGATGATCAGGTCGAAGAGAAATCCTTCAATTCGCCTTTGCATGAGGTTGTTAGGGAAGATGGTAGCTTCATTCAAAGCAGTTCCCTATGCTCAATTCCATTTGAAACTGAAAGCAGTATTTTGTCTGGAACAAAACGATTCAAGCTTTGAACTTGCCAATGTGGCTGTCCTCATGAGTGTCCCAAAGCCTCAGTTGATGGTTACTATCTTGGAACTTGCTGAAGGGAAAGTCCTTCAGATCAATTATCTGGAAGGTAGTAACGACAGATGCCAGCCTTTCAGGCTAGGGAGTAGGAGCCTTGCCCATCGAAATCCTAGGGATTCTGGCAGTGTATCTGGCTCTAGAAACCTGGACCTCCAGGTTAAATAATTGTCCTGCCAGGATCCAGTCTGACAATGCCACGGCTGTGGCATATATCAATCACAAGGGGTCACCAAGAGTCTCTCAGCTGAGAGAGGTCAACCAGATTCTAACTTGGGCAGAAGAGAATGGCCCATGCCTATTGGCAGTTTTCATTCCGGGAGTAGAGAATTGGCAGGTGGACTATCTAAGTCGCTGGCAGTTATTCCCAGGAGAATGGTCTCTTCACCCCAAGGTGTTTCAGGCTGTTTGCCAAAGATGGGGGACTCCGGACGTAGACCTTCTAGCGTCCAGATTCAACACTAAGCTAGTCAACTTTGCATCCAGGACAGGGAACCCGCTCGCATACGGAACAGATGCGTTGGCGACCCAGTGGGATCAGTTTTTACTGATCTATGCACTTTTCCACGATTCAGTTGCTACCTCAAGTTCTTTGCAGGATCAAGCTGGAAAGAAAATCCGTAATAATGGTAGCACCAGCATGGCCCAGAAGGTCATGGTACACAGAGATCGTAAGGATGGCAGTGGAGGGTCCAGGGCTCTCCCCACTAAGGCCAGACCTGCTACCTCAGGGGCCGATATTCCATCCTACTTTACGAACGCTAAATTTAACGGCTTGGCTATTGAGACCCACATTCTGAATAAAAACGTGGGCTTTCCAGGTCAGTTATCGCTACTTTGATTAATGCTAGGAAGCCAGCTTCTAGAGCTATATATTATAGAGCCTGGAAAGCTTATGTTTCCTGGCGTGAGTCCAAGGGTTGGTACCCTCGGAGATATATCATAGCCAGAATTCTTACCTTTCTGCAATTAAGCGTAGAGCTAAAGTTGGCCCTGAGTACTATTAAGGGCCAAGTCTCAGCCTTATCAATTTTTATTTCAGACTGCTTGCTATGGATTCTTTAGTCCAGGAGTGCTGCGCATTAATCCGCCAATTAAATCACTCTTGAGCCCTTGGGACTTAAATTTAGTTTTGTCAGTGTTACAAAAACAGCCATTCGAACCATTGCAGCATGTTCCCTTAGTCCTTATGACTAGGAAGCTGATATTTTAGTTTGCTATATCCTCAGCAAGGAGGATTTCAGAATTGGCTGCTCTTTGTTGTAAGGAGTCATATTTGAATATTCATGAGGTCAGAGTGGTGTTACGCCCTCGTCCAGGTTTTTTGCCAAAAGTGGTTTCAGGCTTTCATCTGATGAAGTTATTGTCCTGCCAGGGTTTTTTCCCCAAGACCTTGTACCAGGGAAGAAAGGTCACTACATTGTCTTGATGTAGTGAGAGCAGTGAAAATGTATTTAAGAAAACTGCTCCGATTCGTAAGACTGATGTCTTATTTCTTCTGCCAGAGTGTCCTAAGAAGGGACAGGCAGCATCAAAATCCACTGTCGCTAAGTGCATTTGGCAAATTATAATTCAAACTTTATGATTTAAAGGGAAAGATTCCCCCTTTTCAAGTTAAGGCGCACTCTACCAGGGGGGTTGGTTCTTCTTGGGCAGTGTGTCACCAGGCCTCCAGGTCTCAAATCTGCAAGACCGTGACTTGGCCTTCAGTACATACATTTGCAAAATGTTATCAAGTGCATGTAAGATGGAATGAGGATATCGCCTTCGGGCGCAGTGTGCTGCAGGCAGCAGTATAAGTCCTCAGGTGTGGGCATTGCTATGGGATATCCCACCAAGTAATTACTTGAGACTCTGTGTCCTATGATGTACGATAAAGAAAATAGGATTTTTAAAACTGCTTACCTGTAAAATCCTTTTCTTGGAGTACATCCTAGGACACAGAGCTCCCACCCCTCTGTTTTATGGGGTGAGAGTATATTACTTATATTGGCTACAAAAACTGAGTGCTTCTGGAAGGAGGAGGGGGTTATATAGGAGAGTCAACTTCCTGTATTGGTTATACCAGTGTCAACACCTGAAGGTAGGCCTATAACCCACCAAGTAATTACTTGAGACTCTATGTCCTATGATGTACTCCAAGAAAAGGATTTTACAGGTAAGCTGTTTTAAAAATCCTATTTATGTTGTGTGGATTCCATTGATGTTAAGCCCTGGCTGCACGTTTTTGTTCATCGTATGAATTGCCTTGGTCTGACACTGGTTTTCTGTGACAAGTTGACCCCTGTCTGATTCATAACCTTTTTTCCCTGCCCAGGTCCGATATCTCTTCACCCTGGGAGATGCCGCTCAGATGTGTCCTGCCCGTGTGGAGAGAAGGATCTTGCTACTGGTTCAGTCCATACTGGCCTCCACGCCAGAACAGCATGGTAAGATTTATTGGATTATGCTGAATATGACCCCTCAAAAGATTGGCCTAGTCATTCAGAAAACATGAAAAATGGATGGTAGGGGACGCTGTGTGATATGTGCCTTATCTGAAAGAGCATATAACATGGAATAAAGTGAAAATGTAAGGTAATTTTAATACCCATCTGTGAAAAAAATACTATAAACCGTATATGAATAAAACACTTCCAGCATCTCAATTCGCATATAAAGTGCAACATTAGATATAAAAATATTTATTACAAAAGTGTGAACAGTGAAAATGTCCATAGTGAAAATTTATAGTGACTAGAATCTTGATGGCAGAGAAGAAATCTTTCACCGTATAAGATAATACAACACCAAATGTGCTCAGATATGAAAGCTACTCACCAGATGGCAATGACCTCTTTACTTAAAACGGTCTGATGCGCTGTATGGATATCCTGTTGGGAACCATTAGTTAATGGATGAAGCCTCTGTGTCGTCCTCCCCTCCCCAATTATCTCATAAGGAAACAAAGACAATCCATAGCGCAGTACTGTTTTTGTATTTAAAAATATTCAAAAATACAAAACTGGGTGCCTGCGTACATTAGTGGGTGCCTTAGCCTGGCGCTGAGGATAGTCTGCATGAATTACGATAGAGCTGTTCACCGCTGGGCTCACATCCAAGCTGGTGAGCGTTCCATTTGGGCTAGAAGAGATAGCGGAAGCTGGGATCCAGAAATGGTTCTTCCGGTCACACCATTTTTGGATCCCAGCTTCCGGGTTCTCTCCTAGCCCAAGTGGAAGGTAAAGAGGTCATTGCCATCTGGTGAGTATCTTTCATATATGAGCACATTTGGTGTTGTATTATCTTATACGGTGAAGGATTTCTTCTCTGCCATCAAGATTCTAGTCGCTATTAATTTTCACTATGGACGTTTTCAGTGTTATACTTTTGTAACAATTATTATTTTCATATCTAACGTTGGACTTTATATTTGAATTGAGATACTTGAAGTGTTTTGTTCATATACGGTTTATAGTATTTTTCACAGATGGTCATTACCTTGCATTTGTACTTTATTTGTACATGTCACTTTATTCCTAGATTGTAAGCGCTGAGAAGCAGGGCCCTCTGATCCCTCCTGTATTGAATTGTAATTGTACTGTCTTCCCCGATGTTGTAAAGCGCTGCACAAACTGTTGGTGCTATATAAATCCTGTAATAATTATTTTAATTCCATGTTATATGGTCTTTGTGATATGCCACATATTATCACACAGCGCCCCCTACCATCCATTTTTCAAATTGCACAATGATTTTTCATTGTTTTGGGGAGCAGCTACATATATTAACATTGTTGCACAAATTGTCTGGTGCAAGGTCCCCCTCCCCCTTTTTCATCCTTCAGAAAACATGTTTGCATTTTATTTAGGTTCTACCGGCTCGGAGAATGAAGATATACCTAATTCGCAGAGTCAATCTCAGCCACAGTCGCAGACTCAGTCCCAGCCATCCTCTCAACCTCTTTCCCAGTTCAGAAGCTCCAGAATGCCACCATTGGTCCGCGCTCATGCTTTTATCACTCTTGGTAAGACAAGTCGTTTACTTTTTTTTTTTTTTTGTTATATTTTTCTATAGGATGCTTTTAAAGGGGTTGTAAAGGTAAATATGTTTTCACCTTAATGCATTCTATGCATTAAGGTGAAAAAACATCTGACAGTGCTGACCCCTCGAAAGTCGCACGCTCGCCTCCCGATGTCCTCTCCGCTGCTCAGCCTGGCTGCTAATTGTCTAGAATGGATGTATTGAAAGCAGCGCAGTCATTAGCTTGCACTGCTGTCAATCACATCCAATGACACGGCGAGCCGGGGTGGGGTCGAGTGATACAGTGAGCAGCTATAGCCGCTGGCTGTATCATGGGAGCGCGCCCGCAAGTGCTTCTCACCATGCGAGGGAGCTCGCATGAACGTGAGAAGTACTTGCGGGGAGAAATCGAGACAGCTGCTGAGGGACCCCAAAAGAGCAGGTTTGGGGCCACTCTGTGCAAAAGGAACTGCACATTGGAGGCAAGTATAACATGTTTAAAAAAAAATAAAAAATTTACTTTACAACCCCTTTAACAACTTGCGGACTGCCCACTCATGTACTGCTGACGGGCAGCCTGTGCAGGCAAAACTGCCTGCTTCCAGGTTTAGCGCTCAGCCCCTGCATGCTGACACCTGCTGTGATTGCACCCAGTGGGAGTCTGTCCAAGTCCCGGCCAATGATTCATGACTGCGACCTGCTGACTGGTTGATTGATTTATTTATTTTTTTATTATTTTTTTTTTTTCTCCAATATGAAATTTAAAAAAATGAGCAGAATTTTCAAATACCACAAAAGAAAAAGCTCTATTTGAGTGAAATTTTTTTGCGTGAGTACAACATTGCATTGACCGCACAATTACTAGTAAAAGTAGCGCAGTGTTAAATAGCAAGAATAAAAAAAAACTGGTCATGGAGGGGCTAGAATCTTCTGAAGCGCAAACAGTAAAAAATAGGTCACTTTAAACTTTTTCTGAAATGAATGCTCCTTTTTATAGGAGTCAGGCCTTCATAGCCAATATCACAATAACTTTATTCTTAAATCTTCAGGCAGTTATAGTATTCTGTTACCCAAAGATATGAGAAGACTTTTGCTCTGGCCTTTTTTGCCTGATTGGTAAGGTCCTACTGTATGTGGGAGTATGTTGACATCGCCAAATGGCTCCTGTGCCATAATTGTTGCTTGCCTGCTAAGTTGGTGCACCATGGAATGTGTCATAAAGTGGCATGATTTACCAGTTTCTTGAGATTGCTTGATGGCATACATAATGGGTCATCGTGGGGGAGGGGGGGTTTGTTTTATTTTTTTCCTATGATGGTAATACCATTTCTTGGTTTGATCCTTTGTTTTAAATTCAGATGAATTTTCTTCCAGGTAAGCTTTGTCTCCAACACGAGGACCTGGCTAAGAAATGTATCCCGGCTCTGGCCCGAGAACTGGAGGTCAGCAATGAAGTGGCCATCCGCAACAATGTCATTATTGTTATATGTGACCTGTGTGTCCGATACACCACCATGGTGGACAGATATATCCCTAATGTGTCTGTGTGCCTTAGAGACCGCGAACCATTCATTCGGAGGCAAACGCTCATCATGCTTACCAACCTACTGCAGGTGAGTAATCCTGTGAGTTAAAGTATAACTCCAGCCAAAACCTTGTGTGTATGTATATGTGTGTGTGTCTATCTATATCTAGCTATATATATATATATATATATATATATATATATATATATATATATATATATATATATATATATATATATATATATAAAATCACATAATGGTTTTAAGATATTTTCTACAATAAATGCCATGATCCATTACTCTGCTTTTTTCCTTATTCTGCCTAACTGAATTAAATAGTGCATGGTTACTTGTTTTCCTAAAGTAATTGGAAATAGATTATGCTGCATGGGGGATGCTGGGGGCTGTAAAGTGCTGTTAGGATAGTCCTGCTTAACCCCTCCCACTCCCAGAACCCCTTCAGTTTTCTTTTTGCTGGTGTCGTCCTGTTTTGAATGAATCAAACATTTACTTTTTTTTATATTTTTTTTATTTTTTTCATAGTATAGAGATAGAGGCGGGCCCCTTATTAAACACTACCACAGCTTGTATATTGCTCAATAAGGGTAAAAACCATGATGCCATCATCTACTCGAAAACCCCACACAGGGAATATTGTAATGGGGCCTACCACTACTCCACAAAAAGGCAATCGCCAGTCCATGCTTGTAGGCCAAAACTTCACCCATCATGACGGGCATGCCCCCACAGGGAATTCAAAGATAAATCGGAAGTTGCTTTCCTCAGTGTCCGGCACTGAGCGGCAAAAGCATAGGCGGTCCCTGCTCTTGTATGAATGGTATCCTAACTGTAAGCGCAACAGACAGCGTACTAAAAACCTAGGATGGCTAAAAACATAGAATAGGTCAATCATACACATTTCTTAATTCGTAAGTCCATAAACGAGCGAGGGGGGGCGTTTTTTTTTTTTTTTTTTGTTTTTGTTTTTTTTAGAGAGATGATGGGGTTGAGTAGGCGGCTGCTGTCCTCAGAGAAAGCAAACCCTGTGTAAGAAATAGAAGAACACAGAAAGCGTCACCTGAGTGCAGTATTAAAAGCTGTTTTTTTTATGTCAAGGTGCATAAAAACACTCACAGGATATAAGTAAACATAAGCTCATCTGTGGTGTGGTGTGGTCGTCTTGATCGCTCCTAGCGGTGGGTGGTGGCATCCATGCGTTGCTGGTATGGTAAGGGGTCCTGTGGCCACCAGGAAAAACACTGGAACCAGCGTGACATGCAGGGAATTGAAGTCACGGGCAACGGGGAGACATCTGGAGGAGATGCTTTCTAAGGTCTTCTTGCCTGTTCTGCAACCCGCCTTTGTGACCATGGCTATCTACCAGACCTTAAAGCGGTTGTAAACCTCCATTTTCAAGTTGTACCTATAGGTAAGGATTACCTGTAGGTACAGTAAAGTTCTCCTAAACGTGCACCGTTTTAGGAGATATTTACTTTGTACTGTGCCGACAATGTCATTGGTACCTGCACTGTGAAGAAACGTCACCTAATATCCAGCATGGGTCCCCTTTCAGCTCTTGTGCAAAGCACCCTCTGGCTTCAATGTTATGGAACAGCAGTGCGAGAACTGTTGCCTTTTGACAGGGAAGGCCTCTTCAATGCATCCCTTGATCCATTTCTAAAGGATTTCACCAGGGGTGAGGGCACCCTTTTTCCTCCGTAGTGAAGACTATGCATCACTCTGGGAAGCCCTCTTCAGGAATGTTAGGATGTGTTCCGTTCCTTTCCTTCCCCCTAAACCTGCTAAACTCAGTCCAAACCTAGGACTTTCTGCCACATCTTGGATATGCAAATCCTTCAAGCCTGCTCACTAGTTCTCCTCGCTATGAGGAGACGCTCCCACTTTTTAGTTTGGGGGTTGCTGGCCTTTGAGCAAAGGCTCCTAGGACTATTTCAAATGCCTGGTGTCTAAGGGCTACTAGCTAGGTTTTCTATTTCTTTCTTTACCAGGGCTTACTGTCTAATTTTCTATCTTCCTCACAGCAGATGGTAGACCTCTTTGCTGTCTTTGCTCAGCTCCTCTGTCAGGGGGTCATAGCCATGGTTCCAGTAGTGGTTACATTTCAAGGTGCTTACTCAAACCTTTTTATTGTTCCCAAGGCTAAAGGAGGCATTAAACCCACCCTGGTCCAAAAGGTTCTTTACACTTTCCTTGGGTACAAAAATTCAACATGGAACTTGCAAGGTCAGTCTTTGCTTTCATAAATCCAGGAGACTTTCTGACCTCTGTGGACCCCACCGATGCTTCCTACTTTATTCTAGCACATCTACACCATCTACGCTTTACTGTGAGCTCACCATTCAACCAGTTAGTTGCTCTTCCCTTTTGGACTGTCCATGAAATCTTGGGTGTTACCCAAGGTGTTGGCCACTTGTGTTTGCTTTGCATCTCTCTTGGGACAGTCCCATAATGAGGTACTTGAGAGGTTTTTGCTGGATCCTTAACTTCCAGAAATTGGCGCTGAAAGCGGCCCATCACTTGAAGTAGTCGGGCTTTCTCTTGGACACTGCCCTGCTTAGGGCTTTTTCGTCCCTGGAGAAAAACTTCCCGCTCGCTGCGTTTGAATCCTGTCCAGGAGAAAGCCTACTCTTGCTTTTTGCATGTGTGCTAAACTTGGGGGTATCCTTATAGGCAGTCCCATTTGTACAACCCCATTCCAGCTCAACATTTTGTCTGCATGGAGTAGACTCCTTCTCCAGATCTTTGCATTCTTCTGAGGCCTGAATTCAGCCCTGTATTCAGGAAAATCATTCCTCTTGTAGCCATGAAAGGTTCTCAGGACAGATTCCAGCCTATTGGACTGGGGAGGAGTCCTGGTCACCCTCCCTGCCAGGGACTCGATTGCAAGAGGAAGCTTGGCTCCTAATCAACATCCTGGAGCTATAAGCAGATTCAGTCATTCTTTCTAGGGCTGCAACTAAAGATTATTTTCATAATCGATTAGTTGGCCGATTATTGTTTCGGTTAATAACCTTTTAAAAAATGGTCAAATTCATGTCCATTTTCAACCACAGTGACAGGAAAATTTGGAAATCTTAGTCAAAGGAATTTTCAGACGGTGTATGTGGTTTTCGTTCAGAAATTACATTCAATTACACATCTATGCAGTTTGCTTTTGATCGGTTTCTGCAGTACTTTTTGCTGTGCGTTTTGATTTTTGTGCACGTGATTTTAGTGACATTTTTTTATTTTTTTTGGCAGATTAAAAAAAAACTAATTGCTGCAAAAATGCATTACATGCTTTTCTGCAGCTTCTCCATTGAAGTATATTGAACCAATAAACTACTGCTTTGCGTTAAAAGTCCCTGACCCTTTCAGATGTGAACGTGTCACATAGGAAGCCATGTAAATGTACTGTAGTGCATTTCTGCAAAAAGCACCAATAAACAGATGTGAACCAGGTGTAAGACGTTTAGCAACATAATGGGGTTAAAAAACTAAAATAAGCCCTTTATAGTAGAAAAAAGCAGATAATCACTACTGTAAGGGGTTAATTTTTTTTACTGTAGAACAGTGAAAGTAATATTTACAGTAGTGGTTTATTTTTGTACTATAAAGGGCTCATAATTTTTTTTACCCCATTGTTACTGGCCGATCGATTATGAAAATAGTAATCGATTAATTTCATAATAGATTCGTTGTCGATTAATCGATTAGTTTCAGCCCTAATTCTTTCAACACTGGACCTTTCGACTTCAGAGTCATCTGATCGGAGTTCAGTTGGACAATGCCAGCTGCGCTAAAGGATCAAGGAACCAGAAGTCACATGGCTCTAAGAAGTCAACGTTTGAGTGGAAATTACATTTCAGCATGGGAGATTAACGGGTGGAATTTCTCAGTTTACAATGTCTGAAGTCGTGTATGGTCTTTTCCCCGGGTGGTTTAAAGACCTCAGTAATGTGTGGGGGGCTCTGGTTGTGGACCTCCTGGTTTCTAGATGCAACCCAAGCTGCTCAAGTTTGTCTCAAGGCCCAGGGATCATCTAGTATTCAGTGGATGCCCTGGGCATTATGTGGGATCTCTTCAGCCCTATCTATACCTTTCCTCATCTGCAGCTCCTTCCTCACCTGCTACACAGGGTTGGTATTGAGGGCATCCTGGTTCCATATAAGGCACTGAACTGCCCCAGGCGAACTTGTTACTTGGACCTCATCAAACCCTTGGCATAAGATCCAGAAGGACCTGTAAACAGTAACGCAAGGATCAGTTTGTCATCCTGCTTAAAGTGGCTAACTTATTGTCCTGGTGGTTAAAGCGTCGGTCATAAAGGTCGAGGCCTACTTTATTTGGTTGTTCCTACATTTCTCAACGCTAAGGATTCTGCTTCTCACAGGGTTTACCTCTGCATCCCGAATGCAAATTTCTCATGGTGCGCAGTGAAGATAATGCATCCCAGAGTGTTCTTCAATAGACAAAATCCTGCTTGCTTCCAGTCTGCAATGGATCAATGCCTAGCCCTGAGTACTATCCGGAATCGATTTGGGTGTTCTTGTGCAGAGGCTTCTTCCCCCTCGCTCTTTAGTGAGGATCTTTTATTTGGGGTGTCTCCCATGCCATTCCCCAGTGTCACTGCAGGGTGTTGACCTGGTTGACCTGCCCTTTTGAACCTTTTTTGGGATACTCCCCGATCTACTTACTCACAAGTTGGTCTTCCTTGTCATCACTTCTCTGAGGTGAACTTATAAGATGTCGACTAACCAAAATTTTAGTTTAAGGTTAGAGCATCCCCTTTCCTCCTTTTATCTGAACATTGTTGTCTCTGTCCTGCTCCAAATTGTAAAATAATTTTACTAGTAAGATATTTTATCACAATATAAAAATGACTCGTTTATCAAATATAACTGTTAAAATGTTGATTGCTTCAACTTTTTTTCTTCTAAGCTTGTCAATCTTATAAAATCAACAGGAGGAGTTTATAAAGTGGAAGGGGTCACTTTTTTTCCACTTTATCAGTGTCTTGGTGGATCCAGACCCAGATATTGCCAAGTAAGTTTCTGTACGTTGCAAATTTTTGTAAATTGATGCTCAAATGCATAAGCCATATGAAGCTGGTGTGCTGGCCAAACAGTCTTGTAATGAGGAAGAAATACATTTTGGGTTGGGGTTCAGTGGCTTACCAGAGCAGCAGGGGAACACATGGAATGTGATTAGTAAGGGAGGATAGAGTGTGTGTGTGTGTGTTGTTTTTTTTGTTTTTTTTTCCCTTCATGCAAAATCATGTACTTTGTTTTTTTTTTTTTTTTTTTTAAGTGGTTGTACCGAGGTGATGCCTGCATCACTAGCGTACCGGTTTTTAGAGCTGGCGGTCAGCTTCCTCATGACAACCGATGCAGCTAATAAGCCACTCGGCCGTTATCGCAAACCGCGGGAGAGGACACGTTTGGCTGACCAAAGACCCGAACGAAGCCTGTATGGGCTTCGAACGTATGTCTGATGTAGTAACCCCGAAGCAACGTCAGTTCTGTTTTACTTGGCTGACAATGGTGCTGATTTAAAAAAAAAAAAAAAATCATTTTTCCAGAATGATTATTGTGCCATTTTTGAAGACTTGAGTGTAAAGGAAGGGTTTGGGGTCTTTTTAGAATTACCTGTCGCTGCCTATTGTCACAAGGGATGTTTACATTCCTTATGGCAGGAATAGTGAGGTTTTTTTTTTTTTTGAGACCGTGTTAAAAAAATAAAGGCGGGAAAAAAATATGTTAAAGCGGAAGCACATACGCAAGTTGCGGCTGGCAATGTCAACTGTGTTCTAATCACACATGAGGTATTGCTGCTATCGTTGTAGTGAGAGCAATAATTCTAGCAAAAGACCTCCTCTGTAACTCTAAACTGGTAACCGTTAAAAATCTCCATAGGTGATGTTTAAAAAATGTTAAGTACTGTAGTTTGTCGCCATTCCAAGAGTGCGTGAAATTTTAAAGGGTAACATGTTATCTCTTTACTCGGAGTAACATCATCATTCTCTTTACTTGACATAACAGCACAATATGCAAAAAAAATATCTTTGAAATAAAATCAATAAATTGCGCAAATACCATGTGCATAAAATATTGCAATGACAGACATGTTATTCTCTAGGGACTTTGCAAAAAAAACACACAGATTCATAATGTATGGGGGTTCTAGGTAGATTTCTAGTAAAAATACTGATTTTAACTTGTAAACGACAAGTGTCAGAAATGAGCTTGGTCTTGAAGAGATTTATTATTATAGCAGTAACTAGGGTTTAGTTTTGAGTAATAGAACCGTTGCCATTCTTTCTCTAAATGTCCTTTTGGGAAATATGGCAGATCACCCTTGGGAGGATGGAAACAAAGCAGAAAACTGGTTTATTTATAAAGCCTTTTAGGCTTGGTTTATGCCTATGTGAATTGGATGCATATAACTTCCCACATCCAATTCGCATAGCAGGAGAATGTGACTGGCTCTGTATGGAGCCGGTTCTCAAATCTCCGGGGAGGCTGCTGAGCGCACTGCACAGAAACACTGCATCTTTGGCTCAGTTTCAGGGCTAAATTCAGGCAAAGATTTGGTCCTGATTCGTCCCAGAAACGGAGAACACGGACGCACAGTGTTTTTGTGCGATCCGGAGCCGGTTCCAGTGTGAACCGAGCCTGAAAGTTTTAGATTGGTGTCCGAGGTGGTAGGATGTATTCTCGCACCTGGTAAATGTTGTCATGTGGTTTTTCATTTCTTTGAGCCTTACTCCAGTTATGTTTATCAATGCAGATTTGGGGAGTTCTGTCTGGTCCATCTCCTGCTGAAGAGAAATCCTGTCATGTTCTCACAGCATTTCATTGAGTGTATTTTCCATTTTAATTGTTATGAAAAACATGAGAAGTACAACAAGTTTTCACAGACAGAGAGGTAAGTGAACCTTGCCTATACATTCCACAAAACTTCTCAGTGGCTTTCCTAGTTCTTCTAAATCCTGTTTTGTCGCAGGGAACGGAAACTCTTTTCACTCAAGGGAAATGAGAACAAAGAGAAAAGGATGAAGATCTACAAGTTTTTGCTTGAGCATTTTACTGACGAGCAAAGATTTAGCCTGACCAACAAGATCAGCCAGAATGTTTTGGGTAGGTCTACATCAGAATCGGTTAAGCTGCACTATCTAGCAGTTGTGAAACCTGAGGGTCCTATGTATGAAGCAACATTACGACCTTCGGTTCGTGGCTATAAATGGGGCTTACAGCAAGGTTGGAACTTGTCACGTCTCGGTGTGTTGAGAGCAATGGAGTGTCTGATATTGGCATCTACTATCCTAGGTGTCACTTAAAGCATTTAACCTAAAAACAAAACAAAAATAGATTTCCTGGTTCTTTAAAGCAGATTAAACAGTGCTTGTGCTGCGTAATCTAACCCACCCACCCTAAACAAAACCTGCCTGAACCTGCCACTTCTTGTATCCCCCTATCTGTACTGACAGCGATAATCAGGGCTGCTGAGCCCTGACCACCGTGGTCAGAGTACATCCCTAAAGCCTGCTCTAAGCTCTCCTCTCTCCTCCTTGCCCCCCTCCTCCCTGCCTTGTAAGCTCTGTGTTGTGTCGTCTCCACCTACTCCCACCCACCGCTATTAGAAATCCAAAACTTTAAATGGTCACTTGCCAGCCCCTCTGATAGTCGGGCATGTATCGGAGCTAAAAAGCAGCCACGAGTCACGTGACCAGCCTGAAGGTCATGCTAAATGGTTATTTACAAGCCTCGTTTTTAGGAAGAACCTATACAGTTTGGTATGCCTTAGTATAATAGAGGGGCTGTTTGTGCCTTAACACTTTTTAAATGTATTTGTTTTATAGCTTGTTTTGTAGACAGTGTTTTACCGATTGACATGGGAGCGAACGATTTACTGTCTGACATTTTTGAAATCATGAGCTGCAAGGAGATAAAGTTGTCAGCGATGCGGTCTAAACCTGGAGAAGATGTTGGAGATGACGACGAGATGGCCATGGCAAATGCTGTGATGCAGGTCGCACAGAAAAAGCTAATCTCACAGGTAAGTTTTATGCTATATAAATCAATAATAATAATAATGTTACAAACAAATATGTAATTCTAAAGGGATTGATATGTAGCCAATACAATCTGAGTTTAGGGGCATTTCTTTTCCCCCCAGTAATGTTCTTTCCATTTAAAGGACAGAGGAAATCTTGGTCTTAAATTACTGGCATCTTCAAGGTGTCCATAAATGTATCAATATTTGGTTAGTTCAGCAGGTACTAGCTGAATTTTTCGATCGGTGTGTGGTTGTCCTTGTTTGACAGAAGTTGATTGTTGGATCAACTTCTGTCCAATGAACAAGTTGGCAAACTGTAGCCAATCGGCAGCTGCTGTTCAGGGTATTCTGACAGAGCTGGCTCTCGCTATCAGAATACAATGTCCAGGCAGGGGAGATTATTCCTCCATGTAACCCACTTGCGTGGATGGAGGAATCTCCTTCTGTGTGTCTGTTTTTTTTTTTCTTTCTTGGGTTGGATAGTGATTTGTTTGCAGTGTTGCTCACCCCTCAGTTGGAGTCAGCTTTCAGCGGGTGGGGGGTGAGGTTTACGATCATGTGATTGGCTAGCTCCCCACTGCTAGTATGCATCAGGAGCTTTCTGGCACTTGCAGGGAGTGCACTCTCGGCAAGATAAGTCCTTTTAACAGGGCCGCATATAGTTGGCCTCTCAGCATTCAGGTCCACCCATCGAGTGGCAGCATATGTGTGTGGTCAGCATCAAGGGGTCAATATATCCTTTTCATTGAGTCCACCCCTATGTGTTTATGATTATGCTTAGTACTGCTACAAAACTGAGGCATGCTGGTAGTAGGGGAGGTTATCCTTGCCTGGACTTTAGTTATTTTGTTTGCCTTTTGGGTGTTTGTGTGTTTTGTCTAAAACATCCTGTAGGTGGCAATATAACCTGAACTTGCATAGTTACATAGTAAGTGAGGTTGAAAAAAGTCCAACCTATGCGTATTTGTCAGTATTACATTGTATTGATTTGATAGACTTCCTGTCTTCCTCAATGGACTCTAAGAAAAGGATTTTATAGTGAGTGCCAAAATCTCTCCCCCTCTCCCTCCATAGGCTGTCAACAAGCTAGCGAGCCTTCATGTACTTTACTTTTTTTTAAAGCCGAGCATACTTTGCATTCTGATTTGGTACAGGTAAAGGAATTAACATATTTTATGAAAGATGAGTGAACTCAGACAAAACCCTTATTTTCTATTTAAAATGGTTCTAAACCCTAGCCATTGGCTCCCAGTGCTATCGATCAAAGCCAGTGATGAGGATGTGCTGTCTGTGTCAATGGACGCAGCAGCCGAGTTCAGGAGTGAGCATATAAAAGTGCCCCCGTGGGAGCACTGGACAGGGAAGAGGTTTAAGGCCAGAGCAGGTAATATAAACGTGTGTGTGTGTATATGTGTGTGTGTGTGTATATATATATATATATATATATATATATATATATATATATATATATAATATGTGTGTGTGTGTGTGTGTGTGTGTATATATATATATATATATATATATATATATATATATATTCTTATATATATATATATATATATATTCTTATATATATTCTTATATATATATATATATATATATATATATATATATATATATATATATATATATATATATATATTCTTATTTACAACCACTTTAACCCCTAACTAGTCTGATTTGCCTTGATCCAATACACCAGGGGTCGCCAAACTTTCTAAAAAAGGGCCAGTTTACTGTCTTCAGACTTTAGGGGGGCTGGAGCCTGGATTGTAGCCACTGGGGGTAAACCGTGCATCTTTGTTGTTAGAGGGTGGAATAGTGCCCTGTTGGTGTGCAGTGGGAGGAATGGTGCCTCATCGTTGGCGTCAGTGGGAGGAATAGTGTCTTGTATCAGTGGGAGGAAAAGTACACTAAGGTTTGGGGTACCACAGTTTGGAGACCACTGCAAAACACCATACATGCCTTTTGGAGACTCTGGAATGATTGCCTTCCAATTTTGGCCTTCCACAGGTTCAGAAGAGGAACTTCATAGAAAACATCATCCCCATTATCTCTTCTCTGAAGGGGCTTCTAGAGCAGCAGCGCATTCCCGCTGTGAGGGACCTCATGAACTGCCTACGGGTAAGTGGCTGGGCAGAGGACCGACAGATGGAGGTTGTGTAGAGGTACAGATTTTATATCCAGGGTTTGTGTTCCCTTTACAGGAAATGATGCAGGACTACCGTGACGAGATTAAGGATTTCTTTGCCATTGACAAGCAGTTGGCTGCAGAGATTGAATATGACATGAAGAGGTATGAGGAGCAGCTGGATTGGGAGAATCAGAATGAACTGGCTAGTTCTGTGGCTAATGGAATGATCATCGGTAGCCCACGGGTAAGCACACAAACTGCTTTCATGAAAAGGTAACATGCACTTGGAACATCCAGGCGGCTATTTTTAAAGAATAGTGTCTATTGCAAATATTTAAAGTTGTGTTTTTTTTGCAACCTCTGCAAAGAGCAAGGTTTCCATTGCATATGTTTTCTCTTTATATGTAAAGGCTCACAAGGTACCATTTTAATGTGCATTCCTATCGGTGAGAGCACTATTGGTAGGACATCAAATACACACATAAAAAGCATTTAGAACTATAAAAGGCAGCTAAAGGTATTAACTTAATCCGTGTAAAACAAGTATTGGTGCAAAATGGCAGGTGCATTTTGCGTGGGAGTGTTTTGCGTTTTTTTTTCCCCCCTTGCTTTCCTTTATTTTGGAAAATACACTGCCGCAGTAATTTTTATTTTTGAAAAGACGCATTCCATAAAGTGAAAATGGTCCAGGTCTGTTTCAGTGAAGATTGCCGAATACGAAATTGGCTGAAATAAAGCTAAAATAACACACCCGACTTTACCTCTGTTTTCTAAGTGCTCTTATTCGTCTGTTCTGAAAAATCTCAGGTTTAATCACTTTTGCTTTTTAGGTTTCTGCTCCTGCCGGATCTCCCAAAACACCAACTGTTCGTCGGTCTCCTCTCTCTGTCATACAAGAGGCCCAAGGTAGAGGTTCACCTACTACACCTATAGGAACACCCCGAATCGCCATTATGGCTGGACAGATACCCCGTCCCAGGTAAAGAGGATGATTCATTTTAATTGTCACGACTGATGAAGGTTAGTTGGTGCTAAAATGTTTGTCGTCCCACAGGGAGATGTCTCTGAGCACTCAGGCTATCCTTAACTCTGCCAAAAAACTAGCAGAAGGATGTGCAAAGCCAAGGAGCAAGAGTATAGGAGCTCAGCCTTCTTCGTCTTCCTCAATCAGTGCAAACCGTAAGCTGGGTATGTAACCCATCATTAAAGTGCATGTCATCCAAAATATTCAAGATGTAGAAATAGTTCGACCCCCCCCCCCCCCTTTTTTTGTGTGTATCTCTCTCTATCTATATCTCTATCTATCTATATCTCTATTTTCTCTCTCTCTCTCTATTCTCTCTCTCTCTCTCTCTATTCTCTCTCTCTCTCTATATTCTCTCTCTCTCTCTATTCTCTCTCTCTCTCTCTCTATTCTCTCTCTCTCTCTCTACTCTCTCTCTCTCTCTCTCTCTCTCTCTCTCTCTCTCTCTCTCTCTCTCTATTCTCTCTCTTCTCTCTCTCTATTCTCTCTCTTCTCTCTCTCTATTCTCTCTCTCTCTCTCTCTCTCTCTATTCTCTCTCTATTCTCTCTCTATTCTCTCTCTCTATTCTCTCTCTATTCTCTCTCTTCTCTCTCTCTATTCTCTCTCTCTCTCTCTATTCTCTCTCTCTCTCTCTTCTCTCTCTCTCTCCTCTCTCTCTTCTCTCTCTCTCTCCTCTCTCTCTTCTCTCTCTCTTCTCTCTCTCTATTCTCTCTCTCTTCTCTCTCTCTATTCTCTCCCTCTCTCTCCAGAATATTTTGTTCTAACTTGGGTATCCTAAATACTTGCTGATCCTCCTGCTTCTGCTGTCTTAGAAGGCTTCATTTGATAAGATGACAATACTAATCACAATGCTACAGTCACCTTCCTGTGTGCGTTATACTTTTTTAAATTTTTTGTTTATTTTTTTGTCCTGTCTTTTTAATACTGTTAAAATTATTCCCTATTCAGTTTCCTTCCGCACTTCAGACCAGCAATCCAGTGTGATCCTGGAGGGTAGAGCGATCAGCACACCTGACAGTAAGTACTGAGTTTAGATCATGGTTTAGCTAGCTTGTGGTTGTTTGGATCTTGCTATCAAAGTGTTTTAAAAGAGAAGTATGTGTTTTGTTATGTTTTTTTTTTTTTAGTTTTTTCCTTCAGTTTTATACATACCTAGGTGGATGCAGCATGGGTCTGATGCTGCATCTGTCCCCCGCCGCCTCTGCACTGCAAACCAAGCGTTCCAAACACTGCCAATGGCTTGGTTCTCTCAGCTCACTGAGCAGAGAGCTGCTGACTGTCAATCATCAGCTCTCCACTCTGCCCCCCACTCACTGGAGCACTGAGCTGTGGAGGGGCAGAGAGTGGCCGTCTCAGGCTCTCAGCAGCTCGCTGAGATGTGTGTCAGTCCAGGCACCTGGTGGATCTAGACTTTGTCGCAATGGACTGATTCCTGTGACGTTAGCAGAGAGCATACTTCAAGTGGAAGTAAACTCCCCTATCGTTTTCAGCCAAGGAAGCTACCATCTTTGCCTCTGTTTAATCTTCAACTGCTATGGTGCTGCACATGTGACTCCAGCTATTGAATGGTTTGATAGTTTGGCTGAGAGCACAGCCAATGTGCAGTTAGCATTCCCGGCATGCTTTTTTTTTTTTTTAACTGTTTAAATCGATGGGTTTACTTCCACTTTAAGCCCGATCTCTGCTGAAAATGGGTCACAGGAGTGAAAAACAAATTGCACTCCCATGAGCAGAGATGGACCTGTCATCTGTCTGCTCAGCAGGGATTACCTGTATTGAGCAAGCGCCGTCCTTGGAAACAGACAATGTGTGAAAGAGGCCTAAAGGTAAAAAAAAAAAAAAAAAAAAAGATACTGCATGCAGCTCCCCCTTATACTTCCCTGAGCCTGATCTTGATCCAGTGCTATGCGTAAGAGCAGTGGCTCTCTCATTAGAGAGAGGCAGCGGCGGCAGCCATTGGCTCTTGTAGCTGTCAATCACAGCCAGTGAAGAGAGAAGGGGGCAAAACCGAGCCACACTCTGTGTCAATGAATACACATCCAGCTCGGGACCAAGCACACACCAGTGCACCTATAGCAAGCCTCTTGATATGAGGGCACATGGCAGGGGTGGGCAGGAGCGCCGACGGGTGACCCGAGAAGAGGATCCGTGCTGCTCTATGCAAAACCATTACATATATATATTTTTGGAGGATTTTATGAGATTTAATAGAAATTCCAGCTGAAAATTCCCAGATGTATGACTGTCAGTATAGAAAAATCATACCTGAGATTTCCAGAGATATCTGATCATAAGATTTTATTTTTTTTTTTTCATATGGTCGCTACTGTTTCTCAAGATCTGCTCTATACCTGGGGTGCTGTTATCCACCCAGTCCAGACATGAATGTTTGGTCCATGTGAGCAGACCTGGGGTGTTTGTTCCTTTTGAGTTGATTGTGGCTGCTTTTTTAGCTACAATCTCATCTATTTGGTTAGCAGTTAAAGTGCTCTTTTATATATGTACGATCACTTTTCTGGCCATATATTCCAATTTTTTTTTTTTTTTCGTTGCAGGAACAATTCATAATGTCACATTTGAAGCTGGCGTCAGTTATATAAGCGCGAACCAAAGCTCGTCCTCCAACAACTCCATGAATGCTTCTCGTGGGCAAGAGAAAGACATCCTATATATGATGTCACCAGACAAGCCGTAAGTTTTTATTTCTTCAGTAAGCTGAAAAACAGAAATCCATGCTACAGAAATCACTCAGTTCTTGAAGGAAAATTATAGCCATGCTTCTATGGATCACAGGAGTGCAGTTCGTTCTCCACTCCTGTGACCCGTTATCAGCAGACAACCGGCTAAACCCTGCTTTCGGTTGATGTCACAGAGTCCAGTCAAGGCTCTGAAAAGATCCTGACCATATGGTCGGGATCCACCTTAGATGCCTGGACTCTCTCACAGAGCCGCTGAGAACCCGAGCCAGCCCCTCCCCAGGTCAACGCTCCAGTTTGCACAGTGGGAGCAGTCCCCAGTCATGTGCTGCAGTCCCCAGTCATGTGCTGCAGTCCCCAGTCGTGTGCTGCAGTCCCCAGTCGTGTGCTGCAGTCCCCTTTTCAGGTGTTGTAGCCTGTGTTCTGCACCCCCATCTTGATCCTCCTCAGCGTCCTCTTGGTTCAAGCTGCCCTGCACTGTGAATGGTATCCCAATGCCTCTTGAAATATGTGACGGGAACAATTCTGGGGGCTGCAGGAGCAGGGCTCCTCATTCTTAAGTAGGCAGGAATGAGGGGGGGGGGGGGGGGGCGAAACATCAGGGAAATTTGCAGACCCCAGTCCTGTGTGATTTCACTTTGGTTGGAAATTAAGAGTTAAGTATTCCTTTTGATCATAGAGGAAAAGAAAAATCCTGAATTTCATCAAATACAATAGCAAGCCAATTGGTGTTGGAAACCAATGAAATAATGTGCAAACAGAGTGAAAAATGTCCAAAGGAAATCCCTCATAGAAAGTGCTCCGTGAAAAAATGTCCATGCGTAAATTCATATCTCCAGATTCCAGTGAATCGGTGGTGTAAGTGAGCTGCAGTGTACACCTTGGTGGAGCTACAATGGTGACGTCATCATGCCCGCCAGGGTGCCGATTGTTTTTTACCTTGTCTATTGTACTCTACACACGGGTGCACACCACCCACTGACAAGCCACTTACCAGCAGGTAAGACCTCAAGGATGGAGGTCTGAATGCGCTTTAAGGAGATATCCCACTGGGATGGATGGCTGATGTGATCCATCGCTCAGTTGAAAAACATCCAGATGGCCAAGGCAATCCACATACCAAGCTCTGTATAAAATAAGGGCAAAGGAGGATCTCATAGTGTAGAAGTTTGTAAAACCAGCATTTTAATAAACCTAAAACTACTTGCATGCGATTTTATACCTCATCTTTTGTAAGTCAGAAAAACAGGATCAACACCCTAATGGGCGTGATGTCACCACTGTAGCCCCAACCGTGATAAGCAAATGTTGCAGAACATATCTAATGAGGTGTTGTTTTTTTTTTTTTTTTTTTAGTGCACCACAACCCAGACAGTGGAACGTAGAGTCTCCAGTGCAACGAAGGCAAAACCGCAGTCGGTCTTCGGCAAGAGGCGCGGTCCAATCAACGTAAAAGATGGAAATATATGGCATGGGATGCTTTATTAAGCAGAAGCCACGATATTCTTAAATTGTCTCCAATGTGTGCATTTAAAGCTGAATTTCTGGAATTTAGCTTTAAGCATTGTCTTTGTATATAACTCTGTATAATGCCGCTCTAATTTCTGTACTTCAATGTAAGATTTAACCATGCTTGGCAATTTGACTTTGTATATGTGTGCCAACATCCTTCTGTAATCTGCCTGTGATGCAAGTAAAACCCTAAGTTATCCAATATGTACTGTCTGTCATGGGGTTGAAAATGTCACAACATGGATCACTGCCATCTCTGAATAACTAGTATTTATAAACATTCTGAACCTTTCCTTCTGCTAGTAGATCATACTATAATAACTGGTCACATCTTGGAGCCCAGAGCATTGGTGAAGGACCCCAGAAGAGGAGGATCGGGGTGCTCGTTTCTGCTTACTCTACATGTTTTGCCATGCAATAGCTTCCTTGGGAGACTTCCAATAAGCACTGCATAATATGCTCACTATAGTTGAAAGACAATATTGGGAAACCAATATTCACTAATCAAAACAAATTTAAGCATCTAAAAACAAAATCGAATTTTCTCGCAAATGCATTGAACCCAAGAATGCTTCCCTGAAACCCCACCTGAACTGAGTCATGTCCTATCTGTGGAGGTCACGATCCTGATGTCTGAAGGACGTTGAAAGATGCAGAGATATCTGGTGTATCACAGAGAAGGAAATGCAGTCCCCAAGAAGTAGCATTCTATCTAAAAAAAAGAAAAGAAAATGGATACAGTCTAAATAATGATCAAGGGAGACTAAACATATTCTAACCTCCATAATACAGATTTTTGGAACCAGTCAATGGTGGATGATATCTTAGCAAATGGTGCTCCCAGATGGTTACAAATTTGAAGGCACTTCCAAGTAGTTGCATATCTTAATCAATGACCAACAAATGGAAGAAGAAAACGTTCAAACCAATTTGCCAACTTCCAATGTAAAAATCCCTACTACAATCCGAATATCTTTAAAAGACTTGAAACATCACATACTACTACTCGCCACTTCACCGCTGCCATATCTGCAGAAAGGAAGATCCTTTTATGTCCCCTCCACCTCCTTGACATCCAATGGCCTTTCTAGCAAGGTCTGCCTTCAAATTTAACCATCTGGAAGGAACCATTTGCTAAGATATCATTTACCATTGACTAGTTCTGAAATCTGTATTTTGAGGTTAGAATGTTTATTCTTCCTTGGTCATTTTTGCTGATTTTTTATTTTATTTTTTTAAAGCTTGTATCCATTTTTTAGATGAAACTCTACTTCTTGGGGATATCTCTGCATCTTGCAATGTCCTTCAGCCATCAGGGTCATGATCTCCGCAGATAGGACACATTTCACAGTTCAGGTGGGAATACAGGGGGGCATTCTTGGGTTCAATGCATTTGCGAGAAAATCAATTTTTGTTTTAAATGTTTAAATTTGTTTTGATTAGTGAATATTGGTTTTCTAACATTGTCTTTCCCCTATAGTGACCATATTATGCAGTGCTTATTTGAAGTCTCCTGAGGAAGCCATTGCTTGGCAAAACACGTATTGCAAGACGGTACTGCTGATTACTTGTATTATGGTTATTGTATGATGATACTGTGTTTTTTTTTTTTTTTTGTATCCTTAAAGATATTTTTGTATATATACACCAGTCGTTTGATGGTTTGGTTGACACAAGCAAATGTGACAGTTGGCAATCCCGCCTTGACACTTATTGATGGCTTTAGTTCTGCTTTGATTTACTGATGTTAAGGGGATTTGGGCTTCAACAAAATGGCAGCCTCCAGCAAAAAGAAGCTGGAGGCAATTTCAAGTTTTGGATAAAGTTCTGCTTTGATGGGTAAAGACCCTTCTCTTCCCCACAGTCACCATCTATATGAAGGCATCCAAGGACAGTCCAAAAAGGCATTCACCCTCAAAGGTTGCCCTCTTTATTTGCATCTGGCAAAAAAAAGCTGCTGCTGTCATGTCTCAAAGGCACTCCAAACCAAGCAAAAGAGGCCTTGAAAAAAAGGCTTTGTAACCTATCTATGGCATTTGTAAAGCCCAGGACCTCACCCACAGAGGATTCTTGACGGTTTTCCTCTTGTTCATCTTGAGGAATTTCCACTGACACCTCATCCTCCCTCAAAAGGGAGCATCCACATTTGAATCCAAGGCATTCCAAGTTAGTGAGAACCGTTGTAGAGTTGGATTAATGCAGGCCAGATATGGCCACAGAAAATCCATCCCTTTACAAAGAAGTGGAGGATTGAGCCAGTGACATAATAAATAAAATACATATATAAGGGCAGACATAATCTGACCCTTTGGGGAGCCAATGCAGGGCAAACTTTGCAGGGGATTCGCCCTGCCTAATGGAAGTATCTGGAAGCCCACTTCATCACCCCCCCCCCCCCCCACCTGAGGGACACCATGCAGGGTGGATATATATATATATATATATATAAAAAAAAAAATTTTAAATCAAATTTTCTTTTTATGAAATGCTTTTGGTGTAAAAAAGAAAACACATAATGATAGTTTTCTATTGAGGATGCATTCATAATTTTAGTTTATTCGGCATTAAGTGGAGCTTAGTTATGTAGCATGAGATATATTCTGCAATATTTTTGGTAAACTCCTTCACTGAACGCAAGCTGAGATGTCTTGCACTGCATTCACACAATTGTACACACCAGCAAGCATAACTACTTACATTTAAAGAGCACCTGTCATTTCAGATCTATCATGGCAGCATCTGTTACTGCTGTCACTGCTGCATCACCGGCTGTTCCATTAAAGTGAATGGGACAGTCAGTGACAGTTGCTCTTTAACCACTTCAGCCCCAGAAGGTTTTACTCCCTTCATGACGGGCCATTTTTTATTTATTTTTTGCAATACGGCACTTTATTACTTTAACTGACAATTGCACGGTTGTGCAATGCTGTAATCAAAGTTGATGACTTTGGTGGTATTTGATCACCTCTGCAGTTTTATTTTTTTTACGCGATTAAAAAAAACAAAATTTTAGAAGAAAAAAAAAAGTATATATTTTTTTTACTTTGTGCTATGAAACACCCAATTAAAAAAAAAAAAAAAGATTTTTTTCATCAATTTAGGCCAATATGTATTCTACATATTTTTGGTAAAAAAAATAAATAAAGTCCCAATAAGCATATATTTATTGGTTTGTGCACAAGTTATAGCATCTACAATCTATGGGATATTTTATTATTTTTTTTGTTTTTACAGTTAATGGTAGTGATTTTTATTGAGACTGCGATGGACAAATTGGACACATACTGACACTTTTGTGCGAAAATGATGCACTGTACTAATGACACTGGCAGTAAAGGGGTTAACCCCAGGGGTGATCAAAGGGCTAAGTGTGTCCCTAGGGCAGTGATGGCGAACCTTGGTACCCCAGTTGTTTTGGAACTACATTTCCCATGATGCTCATGCACTCTGCAGTGTAATGGAGCATCATGGGAAATGTAGTTCCAAAACATCTGGAGTGCCAAGGTTCACCATCTACGCTCTAAGCTGTGTTTAATATCTGGGGGATGGACTCAGTATGAAGAGAGATCCGTGTTCCCGCTTAGCAGGAACACAAGATCACTCTGTTTATACCTAACAGGACAGGAATCTGCTTTGTTTACAATTGGCAAACCGCCGTCCTGTCTCTGGGGAGCAATTGCATCCGCTGAACCTGTTGATTGGCTCCCCCTCTGGCCAATCAGGACTGTGACCCCCCACTGGCTCTTGCAAGGAATCAAGTACAGGTACGTAATTTCACACAATAGAGTCGCAGTACATGTACTGTGGCCAGTTGGCAAGTGGTTAAAAAAGATTATTTAAATCGAGCATTTTTACTAGCGAATTCAATCAAATCCACTTTTACACCATGGCTTGCTTATTGTTAAATAGCTTGTGAATCCTGAGGGAAGCAGCCATCCAGCTGAGAGGGGTGTCGGCGAAGCCAGATCACCCCGGCACACTTTTTGAGACTTGCTGTGCAGGGAGTTGGGAAAGTGCAAAGCTGTTCTTGCTCCAAATGAAGGAGGGCTGGAGACGGGGGCAGTTCTGGTCACAGCTTTGCAACAGTGTCCCACACTGCGGTGGCTTAGAGGCTAAGGTTCACTATTTGAACTCTCTGTAACACTTGGGATGTTAGTTATTAACTAAGAATTTTGATGGATCTTGGAGCTGCCATTCTTTCAGTTTTGAAGGTTTACATGTACTGGGTGCAGAGACCAGCTATAAATGGCAGGACATACCACCACTGTATGGTACCTCAACCACTTCCCAGCCAACCTAAGTACTTCCAGTATAGAGAGGAGCCACCTGATTTAACAGAGGCAATCACCAGTTAACCTGCAGGACTGGTATACCCTTCACCTGTCATAGCATGAGTGCTCTGCAGGGCCTCCACTGCAATGGCCCTGTATAGAACCCTACCAGCAATGGGATCGGGTATACTGGATCCAGCTTATGTTACAGGCTGTCCATTCGCTTGTATACAAGGTCTGGGTAGTCTCCACTGAACAGAGAGCAATCTGGATGCCACCTCTGAGAACAGGGCATGCATAATGGGAATAGAGCCCATAGGAGCTCTTCAAAGACACAGTGAGGTAGGTCCATCCATCATCTAAGGACAATTGCACAAAAATCTTAGTTGAGGTGGGAGAATTCCTGCTTTTATTATCCTGTGTCTATCCATCTGCAGGTGGAGGCATAATGCAAGTAGTCATGATTATTAACATGTGTCCTGTGATGTACAACTAAATAATGCTTTTGTCATCTAATATTACAGCACAACCAGTAAAAATACATAGGGTTTGAACTAAACTTCATAGTTATCGCTATCTACTCCAATTCTGCCCCATCCACACAGTCCACTTCAGACATTACAATTGCCTAAACCAGTCAGGTCAACAGGTAATGAAGTCATCGCAAAGGCGGTGTATAGAATTTTTGGTTTCTAACAGATGGCATACACACCCATCACTTATAGCTTTATGCCCATTTAAAAGGTCAAGTGTATAACATTGATTGCAGTACATATTTGGTGAAGTTGAAAAGACACAAGTACAGCCTGTGTGTTTTTTATGTCGGTATTACATTGTATATCCTTGTATGTTGTGGTCGCTGAGGTGTCTAATAGTTTTTTTTTTTTAAATGATTTATGCTTCCTGCTGAAACCACTGCCTGTGGAAGAGAATTCCACATCCTTACAGCTCTAAAGCCTCCTACACATGATCAGATTTTCTGCAGACAAAACCTCAGACTTTTGTCTGAAGGCGTGTGCTTGGATTTTGTCTTGCAAACAAACAGCAAGGAATTGTCGGCCAACAAACAAGAACGTAGTGACGTACTACGTGGATTTTCAGCTCTGTAACGCCACCCTTCGGGCTCCTTTTGTGTTGGTAGAAATTTGGTGAGGGCTGATTCGTGCTTTTAATTTCTGAACGGCCGTTCTCCAACCAGACATGTTGCAGAATCGGAGGAGATAACGTTTATTATTGGTCTTGGAGTTATTTCTTTGAGCAAAGTCCAGTCCAGGATCAGGAGGAGGATTTATTAGACCAAAAATTGGTTGCTTTATTAATTGTGACCAATTATGTCATATGTCTTTGCTGTGGGAGCTCCAGGAGACTAATCCAGATGATTTTTGGAATTATCTCCGGAGGACGGGCCCCTGCTTTCACTAACTCTTGGCATTGTTGGCCCCCTATATAAAGAAGCAGGACACATGCATGAGGCTTTTATTTTATTTTTTGGTTGAATAATAATGATTTGATTTGTTATATTTTTGAATGCACTTTTTGGTTAAGGTTCTATTGGCAGATAGCATGTCTAATTTAATTTGTAATTTTGATTCTTGGACTGAAAAGTTGAAGAATCTTGTTTGGTGTGTGCTCTCCTAAGGGAGATACACTTTTTTTCACTTATATGAATTTTGGATTCATGCTAATGACATTTGGTTATCATTAACAATTTTAGGAATTTCGCTAATTCTATATTTACGGTATTTGTTCACATATTTACACGTCATGTTTCACTTTCTATTTGCTAGCGCTGCTCCTACATGTTTATTGTATTTAAAATTATAGCACTTTTTTGCTGTAGCTGCAACATTATATTTATCATCATTTATCTACTTGTTTTATCACTTTAGCGGCAGTTTTGTGTTTTATATATGTTTGGACTTGTGTACACACGCTCGAAAAATCTAACAGATATTTGTCCGGAAAATTTTAAAACCTGCCATCCAACATTCGTCTGATGGAGCGTACAAAGGGTCGGATTTTCCACCAACAGCCTGGCATCATACATTTACCATTGGAAAATCTGATTGTGTGTACACAGCTTTACAGTAAACAACCCTCTACGTAGTTTAAGGTTAAACTGCTTCTCTTCTACTCTTAATGAATGGCCGCGTCTTTTTAAATTCCCTTTTGTGGAAGCGTTTTGACTATATTGTGGGCTCACCAGTACGGTATTTATACATTGACATCATATCCCCTCTCAAGAGCCTCTTCTCCAGAGAGAATAAGTTCAGTGCTTGCAGTCTTTCCCCGTAGCGGAGTCTCCAGTCCGTTAGCTAGCTTTGTTGCCCTTCTCTCTCCAGTTCCAGCAAATCTTTCCTGAGGACTGATGCCCAGAACTGGACAGCATACTCCAGGTGTGGCTGGACCAGAGTCTAGTAGAGCGGGAGAATTATCATTTTATCTCTGGAGTTGACCCCTTTTTTTAATGCATTGCTAAAATTCTGTTGGTTTTGCTTGCAGCAACTTGGCATTGTATAGCCTACCATCTACTAGGACCCCCAGAGGTTCTCCCCCTAGTGAGTAGATTGCATTCATGTTTTTTGCCACCCAAAAGTGGTATTGTCTGCAAATACTGAGATTGAGCTACTTATTCCATCCTCCAGGTCATTTATGAATAAATTAAATAGAATGGGTCCCAGGACAGAAACCTGGGAAGTGGGGTCCCCCACTACCAACCCCTGACCATTTCCCATTTATCACCACCCTTTAGCCATCTTTCAGTCCATGCTGGCAGACCTTAGTTTGTATAGGGAATGGTATCAAATGCCTTTGCAAAAATCCAGATACACATCTACAGGCGTTCCTTTATCTAGATGGCAGCTCACCTCCTCATAGAAGGTTAATAGATTGGTTTGGCAAGAACGATTCTTCATGAATCCAATGCTGATTACTGCTAATGATAACGGTCTCATTACAAAAAATCTTGTATATAGTCCCTTATCCCCTCCAGGAGCTTGCATACAATTGATGTTAGGCTAACCGGTCTGTAATTCCCTGGGCTATATCTTGGTACTTTGCAAAATTTTGGAGCTACATTGGCTTTTCTCCAATCTTCTGGTACCATCCATACCAGTCAGTAGACTGTTCTTAAAAATAGCAAACAATGGTCTGGCAATTACTTGACTTTGAGTTCTTTAACCACTACAATACAGGGCACTTTCGCCCCCTTCCTTCCCAACACAATTTTCAGTGCGTTTCAACTGTAAGGCTACCTAGGACCTGACAGATAGCAAAGTAAGTACCCACAGACTAGTAAAAGTACCCATATCCAGACAAAAGCCCCTATAAATCCCCATCAGTAATATAAAGAGAAAAAAAGGGGGGGGGGGGGGGTGGGCAGGTAGTCTGGTGAATATTCTTTTTCCTATATTGCTGGTCATGTGCATCACTTACCTAGGGAAGAGATAGCACAAGGATGTGAAGGTAACAAGCCAGTGTGATGTTTTAAGCAATGTTCTACTGGTAAACTTAAGTTCCTGCCATTCATGTGGCTTACTTTGACATGTACCACCTCATTAACCCCCATCCCAACCAACCACACATTCAGCCTCACAGCAATGAATGTTTCGCTTCATGGGGCCACATATATGCATGACTACCTTTGTGTTAGGAACATGCTCAGTGCAGAGACCAGGCTCTCATTAACAATCTGGACACTGCATGTTTACAGCCTCATCTGTATGGGAAGGCAGATAAACATAACATCTTCTTATAGGAGAGGAGAATGTATACAACCCCAACTGTGCAAGAGAAACCACACACAAGAGCATGTGTTAATTTCACATTCCACCCAAAATAAGCTAAGTTAGGTTTGTTCCCCCCCCCCCCCCCCCTCACACACCTTTTAGACTGGGAGTGCAGGGGGGAAGTTGACAAAACATGAGTTTGAGGTACTGGCCTCCAAATTCACCAGATCTCAATCCATCAAGCATCTGTGGGATGTGCTTTAAACAAGTCCGATCCATGTAGGCCCACCTCAAACATACAATACCTGAAGTGTTACTAAACCTAGGAACCTGAATTCACTGTATCTGGTCTCCCACAGAACATGGAAATGCAATTATTTTAGTAAATAATCTGCCAATCACTTTATCATCAGCAGTATATAGCAGTTTTCATATTGTGATAAGCTGTCCTATGAGGCTGCAAGGCTCCTGACCCTCTGTCTGGACATTGCCAAATGGGCCCTGTGCTGAGCATATGCACCCTCCCAGGAATTAACACAAAAAACTCCACAAACTGAACATGTGCAGCTTGACTCCAAAAAGCTTACTCTTATCCAGACTTTAACAGGGAGGTTGTGTTTATGCAATATCAAACAGCCTTTTTACACAATGCAGAAGATTAACTTTTTAGGTTCCAGTGAGTGATTTTACTGTTGTGCATTTAGTATTACTTTAAAAATATGCTGTGGTATCTGGCACCATCAGATCCTTAGACCCATTCACTGTGCTGCCCATAGCATCGGCGGTAAAATTACTTTTTATAGCAAAGCTTTACCAGGTGCATTTCAGCCACTCGCAGGGTGCTTTTTAACCCCTGCTAGCAGTGGAGAAAGGGTTAAAACCACCAGCAATGTGCCACTTTGCTGGTGGTATAGCCATGCTGCCCCATTGATTTCAATGGGGAGCAGTAAACACACCCCCTCCAAAGAAGCTGCTGGCAGGACTTTTCCTGATGTCCTGCCAGCACACCTCTACAGTCTCTCACACTGGAGTAGCTGTTTAAGGACAGATTGCAGGTGCTATTTTTAACGCTAAAGCGCCTGAAAAACACCCTCAGTGTGAAAGGGATCTTAGACGACTAGTGTCCACAGGTCAGGGCTGTTTTTTGCAGTAATAAAGGGAACCTACTGAAAATTAGGCAGGTGGTCAGAATATGGCCAGTGTATCTGGCACATAGAAGGCAATGCTAAAGCCATAAATAAAATTTGGTACAAATGTCAGGCTTTCAGACATTCACTCTGGATTAAAAAAATAAAATAATACACACTGCTAAAATTAACAGGCAGTAAACTTTAACCAACATTTACTTTAACTATTCCAAAAAAAGTGGTCTGACCAATGGTCTAGTAACATAACAATCATTAAAATATTTAACATGTAAAAAGAACTTTACATAAAAAGCAAACTTGGATACAAGTCAGGCTTTCCACACACAATTTACAGCACTGGTTTGAAATGTACAGCCTGGAACACAGATGAGCCACCCGTAGGTCTATTTCAGGCTACCCCAGCTTGGCAAAACTAGGCTGATTTACTAAAGGATTTGAGAATGTTCAAACCATGAACTGTGAGAAGTCTGAAATCTTTTAGTGCCATTAATTCACTGCAGTATCAATAGCACTTAAGTATTCATACTCTATTCTACCAGTTTTGGCAACTGGTAATAGTTTATTACCAGGACAACTAAATTCTCCAAAGACACTAGAATCTTGTCCATTTTGGACAACAGTGTATGAGAAGAGCAACCCCTTTACACTCAGCATGCCAGCAGTCCATCATTCCTTGCTACTCCACTATGCCAAGGCCCAGCACTTGTATCCATGGAGAAGCATGTGACCTCCTTGAGGCAATTTTCAGGTCTATGCCAATTGCTAGGCCTGAACATCGTCAACTGATCACAGAAGTGAGGGCACCGCTCCACAAGACATCAGCACCACTCAAATGTAGGGTGCAAAAGAGTGGCAAGGGCTCGCTGATGGAATATTTGGCCTTATCCAGATCATGGCAAAGGTGACAGTGTCAAAAAAAACAAAACAAAAAAAAAACCTGTGAAATCCTGTCTAAACTTTAACACCCCAACCAACATCACATTTTGCTGAAAATCAATCTGCACTATTTACAGAATACAAAATCAGAACTATTCAAACAGTAGAAAACACCAAAGTGCATTTTATAAACAAATAGGTGATATCTACAGTGTTAATAATGTGCTCATTTAAACAGCACATGTGCAGCTGCAATTTATTTAGACACTTGCATTTTAAGTTTGTGTTGTGCATCGTTTAAAAAACAAAAACATACAAAATAAAGGGGAGAAAACCACCTATAGTAAGGTCAGAGTAACAAAAAACTACACAAAAAACTGTACACAAACATTAAATCACAAAGTAAACCAGACTGTGCTTAATACTATAATGGCCACTGCAAACCAAGCAAGCCTAAAGCAATCGAAAATTCTCTCGTCCCAGTGCCACACGATTCATATCTTTGCTGGAGCAGGACTGAGCTTCTTCGTGACTGGTGGGTGCAGAATAGACCTTTCTTCATACCGATATATTTGTATCAAATTAATATCCTTCTGTACCGACTTAAGTGCAAATGTTTTCTACTTGAATACTTTATTCTTCGGAGATCAGATTCCAAGATCAGATTCCCTATGGCAAAAACTTCTCAAGTTGATCGATATCCCTGGTGTCCAGCCTCTTGATCTTTGTATCTGAAATGAGAATGTAATAAGAGACTTCAGTGTCCTAGAATGGTGATGGCAAACCTTGGCACCCCAGAAGTTTTGCTACTACATTTCCCATGATGCTCAGCTACACTGCAGAGTGAATGAGCATCATGGGAAATATAGTTCCAAAACATCTGGGGTGCCAAGGTTAGCCATCACTGGCTGAGGAGTTTCAATTTTGCATTTGTATCATGTGCATTGAGACTTTTTAAATCATACAAAATAGTATTCCAGTCAGACACATCCTATCTTTACATTCTGCAGCCTATATAAACTGTACTCTGACCAGTTTCATCCAGTTTAGAGTGACATCCTGATCCAAGGAGGGTAAGTGTTCCCAAAAAAAAAAAAAAAACCCCCACACATCTTCCACTTCTTAAATAAACTACACCGTGCTTAGTCACCCATAGTTGATGGTTTGCTTTGGCACTATCAGGGACTGAAATGCTCCAGGAAAGCCTTCTTTATGCTGACATAATTAAAATTACCACAGCTGGTCACAGTTTAAAGTAAAATGGCTTTGTGTGCCATTGAAGTGGTGGTTAGCTACACCCGATTGGGGGAAGGGAGGAATTTTTTTGCATATTAAAAGGAAAAGGCATAGACTTACTGGTGACAGCATTTCTAAGAGCCTTTCAAGAAAACCCTAGAGAGAGCATAGCTCCACCTTCTCAGGAAACAAACTTTAAAAACCCCTCTTCCACCATGGCCTCAGTTATTGTGGTCTCCAACAACTGGAAAACAAAGCACAGAAAACCACCACACAACCATGATACTTAACACCACTACTAAGGTTTGACAGAGGGAGGGAACGGTTGTCCTGAAAGACCCTTAGAAATACCATCATCGGTAAGTCCAACTATGCCTTTCTCAAATCGCCTTTCAGGACAACCCTGGAGAGGATAACTGAGAAACACCCTAGGGTGGGACAACTGCCTGCATCACCTTCCCGTTGAAGGCCTAACCTGCAGTGGACAGTAAATCCAATCGGTAGTGCCTGGAGAAACGTAGAATTGGACCAAGTGGCAGCATTACAGATTTGTTCAGGCGGAGCACCAGCCCTTTCAGCCCAGGAAACTCCCATAGATCTCGTAGCATGAGCAGCAATACCTGAGGGAGGCATTTCTCCTTTTGCTTTATAGAGGTTTCTGCAATTGCTAGCTTAAGCCATCTGCCTAGCATACTTTTAGAAGCTTTCTCCCCCCTGCATGGGCCCAAAAAGACCACAAAGAGGGCGTTTGACTTTCTTTAAACTCTGGTCACTTTGAGAAACTAACAAACATCTTCTCACATCGAGTGTGTGGAAAGCTTCTGCTGGATTCATACTTTCATGTATATGGCCTGTGTGACTTTTCTTAAGTCATCTTCCAGGACAGCACACCTGAGAGAAGAGAGGCTCCTCCCTACAGGAGCAGAAATTGGAAGAGCACCCCTGAGAGCTGAAGGACCCTGGGTACAGTGGTGTACACAACTTCAGGGGCCATTATCCTGTCTCCCCTCCTTACCTGTACAGGTGGCTGTTCAGACAGGGGTGCTGGCCATTGGTTCTTTCCAGGGGGATTGTGTCCGACACCTGGGTCCCTCGCGTGGGCTGCCGGAGAGGGTGTGGCAACAAGCACCCGCGTCATTTTCAAGCTTCGGGAAAATGGCGGCGGCGTTCTTACCCAGGAAGGAAGGCTGAGAGTCCGTAGGAGCAGGTGCCCACATCCTCCTTTCGCTAGAGCGAGGAGGCACCAGTTCACTATGGTGGATGTCTGCCTTAACCACCTCAGATGGGAATGAGGAACAGAAGGCATTGTGCCCCCCCATGTGTATATACTGACTGGTACAGTGCAGGACACAGCCTAACCTTGCACCTCCCCAAGGGGACAGCAGTTGGGGGGGGGGGACGACTTTGGTAGCTATCCTCCTTGCGTGTGGATCACAAGGATGGAAAAGCAAGCCCGCTGGCTGTGGCAAAAAGGGGAAGACGACAACGGTGAGTACTTTCCTTTGCCTTGGGAATTTAGCTGCAAAATCCCCAATTCCAGCCAGAGGGTTTCTGGGCATTTGAGATAATCCCCCCTGGGGTCTGGATTCAAATAGCCCTTAAGCTTCTGCTAAAAACACCAGCCGGAGCTCCCTCTTACATCAGAGACACTATGGTGGACAGGTGGTGCAGAAGAACAAGTGTGCCTAAACCACCTGAGATGGTTAAGAGGTAGGTAGGCCATTGCTCCCCTTCCCTGTGTATATACTGACTGGTGCAGTAAAGAACCTGGGGTCAGGATACAAATAGCCCAGACGCCACTGCTAAAACCACCAGCCACAGCTCGCCACTGCTAAAACCACCAGCCACAGCTCCCTCTTACAGCAGAGACACTGGTTATCGCAGCAGTAGGTTGCCAGCCTCTCCCTACATGCCCAGTTGTGGTACATTAGTAGGGATTAATATAGCGTACATAGGGGACCTGGTAGATACAAAGTTACTAACAGGCCAGGTATACCACTGAACAAGTTATTAATTGGGAAGTGGTTGGTGGATTCAGAAGCTCCCCCTGGTCAGCAGGTGCACTAGGTTACCAGCCCTATTAGCCCAGCTGCTAGGAATCTGAAGTTGCTTCATGATGCTTAAAAGCTGACCTAACATTCAAGGATGGGCAGGGACCAAGCTGTGTGGCACAGTAGGGGTTTCCTTGTGACAGATCCTCCTTTTGGGGGTTGCTTGCTATAGGTAACTTTCATAAGCTCCAACCTTCCACTCCACCTTTACACTGTGGTTATATTATAATGTAGGAGGCAAGAAAACTTTGTTGGTTTGGGCTACAATCCACCCAGTGGCAGATCTAAAGGCAATTCACCATAGATCGCTTCCTACATCCTTTTAATGGAGGATTTTCTGTGCAAACCTATGCAAGAGCTACATAATTGCTTGTTTGAAGCCTGCAAGTAGCCATTTACCCCCAGGCTAAATTGGTAACCACCTCTTCTAAAGGCTGTCTTAAATTGGTCTCTAGGGCTGGGCTCATTGAGACTTTAGTTGCTAATCGGTCCCACCTGGGTATGAGCTGGCTAGTGTTTGCTCAGTCTATGGAGGTAAGGTAGAACTACTATAGTAGGGTGTCCAACCATTTTAGGATTTGTTCCTTCACTGGTGGTGAAGGTTTAGTATCTACAGCCCAGGCTATGCCTATGAAATAAATTGCCTGTTGGTTATTTCATAAAGGGATAGATCATGACTCCTCATTGGCTGCACACCAGTAGACCTCAGTAGTGAAGGTTTGTCTTTGCTGGGATGTTTCTGTGGCACAGCAGAAATACACATTGAGATTTGTGACATCTCTGCTCATAAGGGCTATATTGCTGTACATCAGAGGTATACTGCACTGAAGCTTGTTTGCTGTCCTTTATATGCTAAAGGTACTGCTTTGTTTGGCTACAGATCAGAAAAATACAACAGTGAAGGTGGTCTGTACTTTTTGGTTTTGTTCTGCACAGCAGAAATTCAAATTGAGTCTGGTGACATCTCTGCTCATAATGGTTATATTGCTGCACATCAGACATACACAAGATTGAGGTCTGTCTGTGGGGCCGTGTGTCCTGTATTACTGTCTTATTGGTGGTTACTTATCAGAAAGTCCTTTTTGCTTTTAAGAGGTCTTTTTCAGAAACCAAGCAGTTACTTGCAGATGGTCCACTTCTGGATGGTTCACTGCCCCGTGACAGATCTTTCCTGGACAGTAACTTCCATGGGGGGTCTGTGGCTAGATTTAATAGGACCGTGAACCAGGGCCTTTTTGGCCATAAGGGAGTGACTAGGATCAGATTAGTCTTTTCCTCTCTGAACTTTCTTATGACCAGAGGAGGAGGAAGGGGGGGGGGGGGGAATTAGGCGTAGCACAGTTGGTAATGCCAAGGGTGGGCAAACGCATCTATGCCTACTGTTTGGTCCTCTCGGTGGAGAGAAGAGAATTTGCCTACTTTTGAATTTTGTTGGTTGGCAAATAGGTCTATTTGCGGTTGTCCCCAAGCTTTGGAAAGACTTCCAGATTCAGACTGCACTCCGCTTCCACCAACTTACATCTGCTTAGAAGATCTGCCAACTAGGGGTGCACCGAATGGGTTTTTTGGTGCCAATACCGAAAATGAAATATACACTAGGCCGAAAACCGAAACATTTAAAAAAAAATTGTGGTACAGGAGATCAATGCAGCCAGAGTGTCCCCTATTGCAGACAGACTGAAGGGGAGAGGAGAGCCACCTCAGACGCCTGTTTGATCACAGCGCCGGGAACATCACAGCTTTCAGCTCAATAGCTGTGTGTTCCTGGCAGCGTGCCATCACATACAGCCCCTCCCCCTTGTTCGGGCACTTTGACAGATCATCCGTCCAATCCCACGGGTGATCTGTCTATCAAAGTCCCCAGACAAGGGGGAGGGGCTGTATGTGAAGGCGCATGGCCGGGAACACAGCTATTGAAATGAAAGCTGTGATGTTCCCGGCGCTGTGATCAAACAGTCGGCGGAGGCAGCTCTCCTGCACTATAGCATGATATAGCTTTTCATGATAGGCGGCACCAGGGGCGGAGCCCTGCCCCCCACCCAGGCCACGCCCCATTTTCGGCCATTTTTCTCTTTCGGCAAATTGCCGAAAAGGGCATTTTCGGCTGATATGTTTCGGCGGCCGAAATTTCGGTGCTTTCCTACTGCCAACAGATTCTGCAAACCTTTCAGGTGGACTGGCGATAATTAAGCCACATTCTGTTCCACCCAGGACAGTAGACTAGCCAATTATAGGAGCCCTTTGCTCCTGGTTTCCCCCCCCCCCCCCCCCCCCCCCGTTTCATTACACTGGCCAGGAGGCTCCAAACGCCGGCAATCCAGTTGTTCAGGAACTATAATTGCCATCATGCCTAGTCATGTCAGAATGTCAGAGTTTTACAATGCTTTATGGGACGTGTAGTTCTGTAACAGCTGGAGGGCCACAGTTTGGATATCACTGATGTAGGCTACTGCAGTTGTGTTGTCTGACAGCACCTGAACATGATGGCCCTTCAATACCTGTTGAAAGGCTAAAAGACGCAGAAAAATTGCCTTCAATTCCCACCAGTTTGAAGATATTTGGGCTTCTGCTTTGGACCAGAAGTCTGATCATCCAGGTTGGCTCCCCAACCCCAGGCACTTGCGTCCGTTGTTAGCCACTTGTCCATGGCAAAGACCCAAGAAAGGCCTTTTGATTGGCTGGATTTCTCCACCACCAGAGGGTTTTTGTTTTTTTTTCACTTTTGGGGAATTTTTTTTATCTGCTTCTCTAGTGGTTCCTGGTAGGACCAACTGCGCATAATGTTTAACCGAAGGGGTCTGGAGTGTAACCTGGCTCATTTAATGGCAGGGATCAATACTGTAAGCAGACCTAACATTGCCATAGCTGACCTGACCGTCACTGCCATGTTCTGAACTTGTTTCACTGCTGATTCGATCTTCTCTTTTCCTGCAGCAGAAAAACTTTCTGAAGCGCAGAGTTTATGGTATAGCCCAAAAACGTCATCTCCTGTGAGGGTACCAGATTTGATTTTTCCAAATTCAGGAGCCATCCCAGACTTTTGAGGAGAGACTGGGAGGCCTTGAGGTTTGCTAGGACCGGTTCCCTGGAGTCGTCCAAGGGACTGAAATCCCCTTCAACTTCAGAGGTTCCAGAGCTTCTGCCATAATCTTTTAAAGATTCTGGGGGAGGATGAAAGTCTGAATGGCAGAGCCCTGAATTGGAGATGCCATAGTGAGTTACCCAGATCCACTGTCAGGCGTAGAAACTGATGAGAAGCCTGATTTATCGACGCATGAAGATAAGCATCTCTCAAATCCAGGGATGCCATGAAACAACCTGGGGTCAACTATTTTTTAATCGAAAAATCATGTACATCCTGAAGTGTTTGTACCATATTGATTTGTTCAAGATTTTCACGTTCAAGATCAGAGACGGTACTTCCCTAAGGGCTTCTTCACCAGGAAAATATGAGTGTAAAAGCCCCTGCCCTCCTGATTTTTTGGGACCTGGATGATTACTTCTTGCTGAATCAGAGCCTGTAGTAGGCTCATCATTGCAGAAGTTTTCCTGATCTCTTGGTAGGGCTGTCACAAAATCTGCTCGGGGGTGGCTCTGAAAGAAAAAAAAAAAAAATTCTAGCCTGTAACCTTGAGTAATAATACTTTTCACAAACCGACTTGGAGATATTGCGTCCCACTGTATGTCAGCTTTTCACCATGCTAGGGGTGCCCGTCTCCGCCATGGCTGTTTTGCTCTCATCCATGTTGCAGAGGGAAAACAGCAATCTGAATGAAAAACCTACAGGTTTTTTTAATTTCATGGCTGCCGCATCATCAGTGCTGGCCGGAAATGGAAGCGCCGGTCACCTAACCTGCCCCCTAGTCCCTGCGTTCCAGGCGCTCAGAACCAGCAGCGCCACACCCCCTCAGGAAGTCTGTGTCACCGGAAACAACGCTCTTGTTGGCCAAGACATGGATCTGAACGCAGGGACATGCCGCTGACCTGCAGCGACCCCCGTCCGATAACCAGAGCCATCTCCGGAGCAACACAAACAAGTGGAATACAGGCACAATGACACACGCCTCCTGAGGATCCCAACTCCCCTGAGATGAAGAGACCGGGGACACTGGGATACCCCCCCACCCCTGGGTGCTGCTGGCTGGTCACAGGACACCAAAAAACAATTGCTAAGCCTGCACTCCTCAACCCTGGAGAGAGCACAGCTCCCTGGTTCTAGGCACATGCTTCCACCATGGAGGAAACACAAATAACTGAGGCCATGGTGGAAGAGGAGGGGTTAGCATGAGTTTCCTGAGAAGGTGGAGCTACGCTCTCCAGGGTTGTCCTGAAAGTCGATTTGAGAGAAAAAAAAAAACACAATTTCTTATAAAATATGAAGGACCACTCACGAAAATAGTCTTCTATGTCATGCAGCATGTATAGCCAACATTTCTCAATTAGTGTAATGGCGATGCCTTTCTTTCCAAATCTTCCGGTGCGGCCAATACGGTGCAGGTACGTCTCAAAATCAACCTGATCATCCATGTCCACTGGCAGGTGAAAATTTATGACGATTGACACCTGTTCCACATCTATTCCTAAAAAAAAATAAATGGAAAATTACAATCGTGATATCAGGCTGACTAGTTCTATAGAAGCACAGAACCACCACAAAAAAAAAACCTTTAGTTTGTCACAAGCTATGCAGAGTAACACCTGTAATGATAGCCCAACAAGGCTACGCACCCCCCGCTGAGAGGGAGGGGAGTGAATTTGGAGAGGTTTATAGAAAGGTCCATATTTGCTGCTGGGGTGGTGGTTGGGTGGGGGTCACAGAAGTGTGGCCAAGCTAGAGACATTAAAGGGGTTGTAAAGGTAAATGTTTTTTCCCCTTAATGCATTCTATGCATTAAGGTGAAAAAACATCTGACAGTGCTGGCACCCCCAGCCCCCCCCCCCGTTTTACTTACCTCACCCCTCGAAAATCCTGCGCTCAGCCCCGCCGTCCTTTCCTCCGTTCAGCCTGGCCGCTGATTGGCTGGAGTGGATGGAAAGCAGCGCAGCCATTGGCTCACGCTGCTGTCAATCGCATCCACTGACGCGGAGCGGGGCCGTGTGATACAGCGAGCTGCTATAGCTGCAGGCTGTATCACGGGAGTGAGCCCGCAGGTGCTTCTCACCATGCGAGGGAGCTCGCCTTGAATGTGAGAAGCACCTGTGGGAGGAAGCCGAGACAGCCTTGGATCCATCCTTCTGAATATTCATATTGAGCTGCTGGGTAACTTCTGCTTGGAAGGAGAGCTGGTTGAACTGAACTGCTGAGTTACTGCATGGAGGGGGAGCAGCAAGATGAGCTGAGCTCCTGAGTTTTAGAGGAGGTGGCAGGGGGATCTGAGCTTTTGAGTCACTGCTGAGAGGAGGAATGTGGAATTAGCTGAGCTGGTGGGAGGACGGGAGTTAAGTCGCTTGTGAGGAACAATTTACCTCGAGCGCAGACATTTGTGGTGATCAAGACCTTGACTTTGCCATCACGGAAGTTCTGTATAGCACAGGCTCGCTCTGTTACGGAAAGCTCTCCACTCAGCAACTCTACCTTGTGCCCGTCCTTCGCCATTTCACAAGCAAGCCATTTGGCTGTCCTGCGAGTCTGAAAAAAATAAAATAAAAATAAAAAACACCACACATTGATGAGAACAGACAAGACAAATTTTATGACACATCTACATGAGTGGAGCGAGTAGACCGGTCCATGCCCCCTTAGTTTATGTAGAGTGGACACGCCTGCTCTCCTATGGACAGTTGAATGTAAAACAGACCGGCTGTACATTTAAGCTCACAACAGTAAAAGGATGAATTCATATGGGTAGTGTTGCATTTTGTCATTGCACAATTGTCAGTGTGACAGCGCTGAAAGCTGAAAATTGGCCTGGGGAGGAAGTGCCGTTAGACAAGTGAACATGACTATTGCCATCACATAGGGGGATCAAGAGCCCACTATGTGATAGCATAAAGACAGGTCCTCTGTTTCAAGGGGTAGTCAGTGTGTGCAAGGAGAGGGGCAGGGGGAGAGGAGCGGTGTTTACAGTGAGGGCAAAGTGTACATAGAGGCCATGTCATTTGCCAGCTCTGAGTGCAATATTTCTGTAATGACTGGTGCCAGAGTACGAGTGGTCATTTGGCCTGCTGCTAAAATGGTGGGGTCACCTGGTGACAAAAGCTGGCAATTACATTCAGAGCAATCAACAGCCTGTATGTATGCACTGACCCCTCCCTATACAGACTGCTCTTTGCATACACCGCCCTCCCGTCTGCTGTACACACTGGCAGCAAAAAAAGTGTTAAACGACCAGCATCATTTTGAATGTGAATAGTTAATAAAAAGCACACGAGGTAAAGAAAATTCTTACCCTGCAAAACACAATTGCTTGAGCAATGGTGACTACGCCATAAATGTTCCTCAGCGCATTGTACTTTTCTTCTTTGTCCTCACAGGCATCATAAAATTGCAGAATGTTGTCCAGGGTCATTTCTTCTTTCTTAAGCTTTATGATGTTAGGACTAGGCACAAGCCTCTCAGCAAAAGCCCACACCGTCTCTTCAAAGGTGGCAGAAAACAGGAGCATTTGACACGTCTGTGGCATTACTCTGGTGGGGAAAAAGGAGAACAAATATTTTTGTACCCAAATCAATTTTTTCAATCACGTTACATTTGAGGTACAGGTCTGCCCAAGGACAGAACGGTAATAGAACTGCATTTCCTTAATGCTATAATCCAGGCAGAAATGAAGACAAATCAAAGCAGTATTAAGCTCAAAAACATTGCAGCTTACCAATCTTAGATGTGATGGCTGCATTCGTTTTTAAGCTATTTTCATCTGGTGATTGAGCCAGCAAGTCTCAAAGCTCATGCTCTTCAGACGAATGCATCATTCATTACACAGTGGAAGGTGGAAGCCAATCAGCAGGTGCCAAAATTAGATACAACTGATCCAGATAGCCCACACTTCCTCAGAATGTGGGTTTCAATAGCCAAACCATTAAATGTAAGGTAGGCTGGAATACCAAACCCTGCAAGAGCTGGTCTGGACGTGGTTGGAAGGGTCCATGGGTCCCCTACCGCCAAATGTACGATCTCTGCATACCAAGATCTTATGGGCCACAAGAACCACCGACTTTCCTGCTTGGTCCTGTAAAGTCATTGTGGAAGCAGAATAGGAGGGGAAGCATTAATCAGTGAAAATTGATCCCACAGGGTCACCAAGGCATCTGTCCTGCATACTAGAGGTTCCCCTTGTTCTTGACACAAAGTTGTCAATCTTTTTGTTGAACCTGGACGTGAATAGGTCTATGTCTGGGACCCCCATCTCTGCCATATTGCCAGGAAGATCAGGGTGAAGGGACCATTCTGTCAGGAACTGCTGGCAACTCAAGTAGTCCACCTGCCAATTTTCTATTCCTGGAATGAAGACCGTCGATAGGCAAGGAACACCATTGTCTGCCCAAGCTAGGATATGGTTTACCTCTCTGGACTGCAAGACTTTTTGTGCCCCCCTGGTGATTTATATAGGCAACTGTCATGGCATTGTCACATTGGACCGACAGGATAATTCTGTAATCTGCATGTCCAGGCCCTCAGGGCCAAGCGTGCTGCCCGAATCTCTAGAATATTGATGGGCAAGGTCCTTCTGGACCACTTCCCCTGGGCAGTCGCCTCCTGCAGAACTGCTCCCCAACCCGAAAGGCTGGCATCTGTTACCACTTTCCATGTGAACGGTGAGGATTTGCCCCTTCTGCAGATTCTTGGCTAACCAACTGAGGCTCTGGCGCACCCTTGGAGATAGATGCATTGGGAGGTCTAAGGCTTGGACATTTTTGTTCCAAGCGGATAGGATACAGTGTTGCAGCAGTCTCGATTGAAACTGAGCATAGGGAATGGCTTTGAACGAAGCACCATCGTCCCCAACTACCTCATGCACAGGGGAATAGGAGGGTCTCTTTGCTTTGATGACCCGGAACCAGCTCCTTTATGGCGCTGATCTTTACTTGTGGCAAAAATACTTTTCTGCTCTATGATCAGACCCAAGTATTCTAGACTTAAAGTGGTTGTATAGTCAAATTGGGAACTTTTACCTATAATGAGGCTTACCTGTAGGTAAAAAAAAAAAAAAAAAGAAAAATCTGCTAAACCTGTACGGTTTAGGAGATATTCCCCTCGCAATGCGCCGCTGACTGTAGCGGTGCAAGTGCACAGGGGATTCCCGGCAGACGCCGGACCCTGCCGGAGAGAAATCTCCCGCGCATGCGTGGGAGTGACGATATCGCGGCTCCGGCCACTCAGCGCTGGAGCCGCGATACCCGGAAGAAACGCAGAGGGAACATGTCAGCTCCCTTGGCGTGGATCGGGACAGATGTCGGGGCCTCGTTCTAAAGTATTTCATAATGAGCTAGTATGTGGTACATACTAGCTCATTATGCCTTTTCCTTTGCAGGTGAGCAAAAAAAAGAAAAAATTCAGCAGGTATACAACCGCTTTAATGGTTTTAAGGAAGATTTCTCTAGGTCATCCTCCCCTGCCCACCGATCCTCTGCTTGATAAAATCAGCAAGTCTGAGGAACATGACCATGAAATGGAAAGGCAAGACTGTCCCATCCACCACCCAGTCACACTACAGTGGAAATTTCCAAAAGCCATAGTCCCAGCCAAGCTTTCAACAGATTACAGCCCTATTTAGCAACAGTAGCAATTTATCCTCTTCATTTGCCGTAAGTTTGAATAAGCACTGAGGTCAGTGTGAAACGCATGCATCACCTCCTGGGTTCAGACACTGTCTTTGTTGGCTGTCATTTGTCATTTTTTTTAAATAAAATCGTTGGAACATTCCTGTGGTGTTCAGCCGTTCTTTTCTTACTCGTGGAGACCTCAGTAGAGGGTTTGCCAAGACCAGACGATCTTATATGTATACATCCCTCCTACATTGCTGTGATGCAGAAGGATAATCCCTACAGTGAAGGAGAAACCGCCCACAAAGCTATACCACCTATGTAATGCTACACTTACCGACCCAGCCTCCTCTACTTATACATATTTTAACAGATCAGATTCAGCTCTGATGAAGAGTAAAACCCTTGAAATGGGTTGGAAATCATTCACGTATGCCTTGTGTGTATATGACCTTATATCTACCAAGTGTTTAACTGTTTAAATATGTAGCATTTCCATTAACCAATGGGCGCTTAAACACCCTTCCTAACCAGACCAATTTTCAGCGCTCACTTTGAATGACAATTACTCAGCCATGCAACACTGTACCCATTTGAAATGTTTGCCTTTTTTCACACAAGTAGAGCTTTCTTTTGGTGGTATTTAATCACCGCTGGGTTTTTCATTTTTTGTGCTATCAAAAGACTGAAAATTCTGTTAAAAAAAAAGTCTGTTAAAATGTATTGCATGACATGACGCCGGTTTACAAGTGATTGCTCCGTCATTTGACGGAGAGAACAAGTGATAAATGGCCGCTAGCAGCAGCCATTTACTGCGATCCATGCAGGAGCAAGATTATGGGGAGGACAAACAGACGTCCTCCCAGAATAAGCCAACCGCACTGTAGCAGTCTTTCAGCTATGGCCTAGTCGGCAAGCAGTTAACGATTCATGCATCAGGACACGCACCTTCCTTTTCTTTTATATAGCACTTTGGACTTCCCCCAGTCAGCGGGGCATGCAAGATGACTTTACACACACAATCAAGAAATACTACCACCCTTACTAAGGCCCTTCTCACTAGCGCAGGAGAATCTTTTGTTAATATTTTATAATGCACATGCCACAGACACCAAATCCATGGTGAGACCCACCACCTTCCTCAAATGTATAGAAGAAATAGTCCCATCTCTTATCTACCAGCAAATCTGCCCCCAGAAAACGGATTTTGTGAGCAGACTTCAAGACCGCCATTTTCCCGAGAGCATGCGACCTACAGAAGCAGATCGAAGACTCTAAAAAGCTGTCTTAACCATGTCTCTTGCCCGCTTCCTGGACCAATGGTCTCCTCCAACCACAGGTAATCTTTAGTTCCCCCTTTGTTCTACTTCCTAGTCAATGAACATTGCATCGTGCTATGGGGCAGTCACAAATCAGTAGGTTAAGCTTGCTTGGCTTTTTGGAATGAACTGCAGTAGGTTACTATACAGGCAGTCCCCTAGTTCAGTGATCAACACTGTCCTCAGGGCACACTAGCAGGCAAGGTTTGCAAGATAACTGAAATACATCACAAGTGATATCATTTGCTGCTCAGTGATTGCAGTATTCTAGTCTGCATCTCCCCAAGGTAATACATAAAACATGGTCTGTTAGTGGGCCTGAGGACAGGGTTGATGACCACAGTCCTAGTTACAAACATCCAACTTACAAGTCACTCCTACTTACAGAGGGAGACAACAGGAATTGAGAGGAAATCTACCCCTAGGAAGGGAAATTCACTTCTGTAAAAATTATGGGAAAAGGTACCTCCACTGATCCTTTATCACCAAGCCAAAATTTTCAAAATCCAATTGTCATTGGGACAGAAAGTGAGGTGAAATCTTCTGAACAGGGACACAGACAGCAAAACAATGTTACAGGGGTGTTAACCCTTCCCTGTACTATCCAAAAACCTTAAATCTGTCTGGAGCTACAAAAAAAAAAAAAAAAAAAAAAAAAAAAAAAGCATTCAACTTAAACCTACAGTCCCCATCTTGTTTATAACCTGGGGACCGCCTGTACTATGCTATATTCACCACTTACCACATTTAGAGACGACCATTTTAGTACATTGTTTTCTATACAGTGTTTATGGTAACCCTTTAAATGGGATGAGTACCAGAATGTATTTTAGGGTGTAATTCTTGGCATGTCCATGCGGTTAGAAAAATAGGCTTTTTGTACTCACCGTAAAACCCTTCTCTGTATTTCACTGACCGACAGCTCCTCTCTAACTAAATGGGTTTGTTAGCCTGCCACTAGGAGAAACTAGGCAAAAATGTTAACACAGAATTGTCAGTACCGCCCAGGGGGCGGACCCTGTGCCAACAACCCTCCCTGCTGCCCCAGCAGCTCCAGTACGTCAAGCAGTATAACTTAGAGAAAAAGAGGGGCGGGTGCTGTGTCGGTCGGTGAATTACAAAGAAAAGTATTTTACGTTGAGTACAAAAATCCTATGTTCTCTTATATTCACCGACCGACAGCTCCTCTTTAAATGAGACAAACCCAAGCAGTGCCAAACGAGGGGTGAGAAAAAGACAGCATAAAAAACTTCATCCACCATGGCAAGTGGGAACTAGTGAAACTAAACCCACAACAAAAAAACAAAAACAGTAGTGTGTGGAAAAACCACCACGTAACCGGGTATCCTCAACAGGAGTGATCCCCAAGACCTCAACCAATTGCGGAAATAATGCAACAGTGCATTAACAGTACTGCATTTTTATCGAAAAACTAGGAAAAATAAAATAAAATAAAAACTCAATTGCAACTACACCGCCACCTGCAAAACTTTGCGGCCAAAACAGGCATCAGCCAATGCACTGACGTCTACCTTGTAGAACTTGGTAAACGTATGGACAGACCAGGTCACCGCCTTACACATTTGAGCGACCGAGGCTTGGTATCGGAAGGCCCAAGACATTTCGATTGCCCTAGTAGAATGGGCCGTGACCGGAAAGGGGGGCACCTGCCCCTTCAAGGCGTAGGCTCGTACTACAATCTGTCTGATACACCTGGAAACGGTGGCCGCCGAGACCGCCATACCCTTCTTTGGACCAGCCACCGAAACAAACAGCAAGTCTGACTTCCAAAAGGAAGCTGTGGCAGACAAGTACACCTTCAGAGCCCTAACCACATAGAGCGTGAAGAGCCACCTCTTTGGGGTACTTCAGCCAAGGACACAACAATGGTAATACAATGTCCTCATTGATAGGAAAAGCAGAGACCACCTTGGGTAGAAAAGACTGTTGCAGATGCAAACCCCAACTTATCCCTGTGAATGACCAGGTAAGGCAACTTGCATGACAAGGTCGCCAATTCCGAAACCCTCCTGGCCGAAGTGATGGCCACTAGAAAGACCATTTTTTGGGAAAGTCAACAGGGGAATCTCCCTGATGTTTTCAAATGGCGGCTTTTGAAGTGCAAACACCAGGTTCAAATCCCATGGGGGTAACGGACGCACTGGAGGGACTACATGTCATACCCCCTGAACGAAGGTGCTCACTAAAAAGTGAGACGCCAGGGGTCGCTGGGAAAAAAAAAAAAAAAGAAATTTTCCCCTTAATGGTGCTTAACGCCAACTTCTGGTCTACTCCTTGCTGAAGAAACAGCAGGATCCTGTATATAGAAAAGGAACGTGGATGCCATCCTTTCTCCTCACACATGGAGATGTAGGCCTTCCAGGTACGATGATATATCTTCCGTGAAGATTTCCGCGCCCTCAACATAGTTGGAATCACAGAGTCCGACAGACCCCGGTTCCTCAGCACCTGGCTCTCAATAGCCATGCCATTAAAGCCAGCAATGGTAAAGCAGGGTGAAAGATTGGACCTTGAGATAGGAGGTCCTCTCGCAGTGGCAGTCGCCAGGGAGCGTCTGCCCCCAGACGCACCAGGTCTGCATACCAGGGCCGCTGAGGCCAATCTGGGGCAACTAGGATTACTGGAATCCCCTCGGCTTCCACTCTGCGAAGCAGACGTGGCAAGAGTTTTAGTGGAGGAAAGGCGTAGATCAGCTGGTACTGATCCCAGGGAGCCACCAGCGTGTCTGACCATGGATCTCGTCCTGGACAAGAATCTTAGCACCTTCCGATTGAGACAGGAGGCCAATAGATCCACAACTGGTGTGCCCAACTTCAGGCACAGCAGTCTGAATATCTCTGGATGCAATGCCCATTCTGCTGGATCCAGCATTTGTCGACTCAGATAGTCCGTCTGCCAATTTTCCACCCCCGGGATATAGTGGGGGCAGTTTTGATGGGGGCAGAGATAGGGACGTGAGGGAGGAGAAGGAGGAGAGGTGGCCCCCGAATCAACCTCCCAGGGAATGCCCAGCTGCTCACCCCACCGAAGCAGGGAGAGCTGTACTTGCCAGTCCTGAAGAGCTGGGAGACATTCCATCACAGACCCACTCCTGTGGAGATACAGGGTGGCTGCTGGCCTGGTATACCCCGGAGCATTGAAGCTCATCGACCACTTCTGGAGCTGAGGTATGTCGTGGCCTGCCGAGCCGTAGCTGCGAAGTGCACACGCTCGATGGCCGGACTGGGGGGACTACAGGGATAACTTAACCAGCCTGTCAACCAGCTGGCAGTTGATAGAAGATCTCAGGATCAATCATGCGCAAAAGCACAGGTCCTGCAAAAAATAAATAAAAAATTGACCGAAGGGCCCGCAGGGTTCCTAGGTCATTCTCCTTCACTAGGCAAAATAGCACAGGGTCCGCCCCCTGGGCGGTACTGACAATTCTGTGTATTGTGTTACAATTTTGCCTAGTTTCTCCTAGTGGCAGGCTAACAAACCCATTTAGTTACAGAGAGGAGCTGTGTCTGTCGGTGAATATAAGAAATATTGTCACTTTATATATAGCCTTTCCCACAAGTTTTTGTAAAATGTGTGAACAAAATGCTCAAAAGACTCAATATACCTCAATATACAATGGGGTGTTCGCTTTCCAAAATGGGGTAATTGTGGGTGTTGCACTGCCCTGGGCCTCCAAAAATGTGATCAGTAGTGATAGTATGTGGTCAAACTGTGGATAAGTCTCACATGTGGCATTTCCATACTCAAAATGAGTAGCAAAATGGGTTTTGGGGTGCAATTGCAAGTAGGTCTATGCCATGCATGAGAAAACTGAAGAAAAAAAAACAAAAAAAAATAAACAAAAAATAATAATACGTTGGACTGTCTTGACAAAAAAGGGGTCATGGTGGGGCAGTCAGTACCTCAGGATTGATCAATTTTCAATGATCCGTAGCATAGCTTGAAGAATGTAGACCAAAATGTCAGACTAAATATACCAATTTGGGTTATTCTTACCAAATATCTGTAGCAGTATAAATTTTGGGCCAAAAAAAAAAAAAAAAACCTATTTGCAAAATTATATAACAGTACAGTGTAGCACGACTAAGTGTCATTCAAAGTGTTTGCTCTGAAAGCTGGTCTGAGCAGAAAGAGGGTAAAAGTGCCCAGTAGTATTGAAATGGTTAAAGCAGGCTTACCCACTTGTTACCTGCACTCTACAATAACAGCACCTTTAACCACAGAACAGACAGGTGACTGCAGATGGGTAAAGCTAAGGGAAACCAGAACTAGTAGACTGTTCTGACTAAAGCTAAACAGCATACATCTTGTGGTTTCTTCTCATGAGTAAAGACTTTTTCAAGCGTCAAGTAGATGACAAGTTTGCAGTCAATATTGTGTGCAATGGCCTTTCAAGTAGGGTTGCACCAATACTGAGTATTTGCGGACATCGTTACACCTAGCCCATATAGTTCACCAACTATATGGGCTGGGTGTAACAAGATGTCTGCTGCTGCATTCTGACTAGGCTTACTGTGGCCGAGTGCAGGGTGCATAAAGATGGGCTCTTGTGATCACGTTTTTATTTCATCATGCCAAGCTGCCAGCAATTAGTGCTGCATTATTCAGTGCCACTGTCAAACAGTTCCACCTATCAGTGCCCACCATTACGTGCCAGCCATCAGTACCACCGATCAGTGCTGCAAATAAATGTCACCTACCCGTGCCCATAAGTGCCAGCCATCAGTGCCGCATATCAGTGTCCATCAGTCAGTGCCACAAATCAGTGGCCCCCATCAGTACTCATCTGTGCTGCTGCATATTCGGGCCTCATCAGTGCCACCCCCATCAAAACCCTTCATTGCGGCATCATCCGTGACACCCAATCCTATTAGAGTCTCATCAGTGCAGCCTCATTAGCACACATCAGCGAAAGGGAAAATACTTTTTTCTGTCAGAAAATTTGTATGTACGTAAAAAATAAATAAATTGGCATCGGTGCAATCGTGCTTTCAAGGAAACCTTTAATTGCAAACTCCGTTGAATATCAGTTAAAATGCCAACATGTACTCACCTCTTCACACGCATGCTATGGTCGGAATAACCCTGAACACCAATCATGACATCTGCTTCATCTAATACAAACACACAAATGTTCTCGGGATTCACAAGCTTAAGCTTCAAGCACCAATCCATGACGGTTCCTGGGGTCCCAACAATAATCTGTGCTTCTATCATGGTGCCTCTAACAGCTGTGTACAACAGAAAAAAAATTTGAATTCATGGTTTGTATTACAAAACTTTGCCATCATTAATCTACATTTACATTTCCTGTCATCAACAGCAATAAGCAGTTTTCAAACTTACTTTAATGCCAATTGTGGAAGAGGTTTACTCTCTGCCAATCCAGCATTTCCTATTTGAGTAGAGGTAGAATGGGGAAGGATAAGAATCCTTATTGCGTTTTACAGCTATTCTGGGGGACTTTAAAAGAACAGAATTTTTTTTGTTACTCCTAGTAAAATCCCTTGCTCAGAGTTAGACACAGCCTCTTCACATTCGACCATAGGGCTATAGCGCCACCTACAAGGACCACACTAGGAAGAAAAATGCGGCAATGCCTATGGGCAGTCTGGTAACTGGTATAAAGGGGTATAGAGGTTTGGGTGCTGCTTCCGTTAAACTTAAATATATTAAAATTGGGGGGAAAAAATTAAATTTCTCTTATGTTCATGGATGTGATGTAGAAGGTGAAATATCATTAAATGACTGTCGGACACAGACTCTTAAAGTGGTTGTAAACCCCCCCCCCCCCCAACTTTGCCCCATCTAAATCAGCATAAAAACCCTAATGAACACTGCTTGTAGATATCTCCTTACTTGCTTAGTATGGTTGTAATCCTTTTTGTCCCTTAGAATGATGTTACTGAGCATTCCCAGATCTGCCCCGATTTACGGCCCACTATGTGCTTATCTATCTGATATCAGGACTTCCTACAGCACACCACTGATATCCCAGGAGACTTCATTCAGAGGTTCCTTTTACACACCATGTGACCTCACATGCAGTGTAAAGCAGGGCATGGGACAGCATTACTGCAGACTTACCAGCTGAAGCTGATAGGACTCACACAGGCAAACACTAGGTAATCAGCACAAGTAAATACTATGAAATAAAACAAGTCAGCTATGAACAGGGAAACAGGGTTGCCATAGAAACGTTAGATTGTTAAGGAGGCTTGGTTAACAGTATAAGGAGTGCTCAATGCAAGGGCAGAAATACACTTCACTGTGGACTCCGAAAATACTTAAAGATGGTGCTGCCTAACCCCTGGGAACAAGTTTTTCTAAAAATTTCTTTAACCACCTCAATACAGGGCACTTACACCCCCTTCCTGACCAGACCAATTTTCAGCTTTCAGCGCTCACAGTTTGAATGACAATTACTCAGTCATGCAACACTGTACCCATATGAAACTTGCGTCCTTTTTTTCCACACAAATAGAGCTCTCTTTTAGTGGTATTTAATCACTAGTGGGTTTTTTTTGTGCTATAAATAAAAAAAAACACACATTGTGGAAAAAATGCCTTTGTTTCTGTCATAAATTTTTGCTAATTAGTAATTTTTCTTCATACATTTTGGCCAAAATTTATACTGCTACATATCTTTGGTAAAAATAACCCACATTAGTGTATATTTGGTCTTTGTGAAAGTTATAGAGTCTATAAACTATGGTGCCAATCACTGAAAATTGATCACATCTGATCAGGCCTTCAGTACATCAGGTGCATCTCATTTCTTGAGACACTAAGGCTCGGTTCACACAGGGGCGACACGACTTCAGGACGACGTTGTGAGGCAACTTGGAGACGACTTGAACACGTCTTTTAGACACGACCTGGGGCGACTTGTAAGTCGCCCCAGGCCAGGCGACTTTTGCCGTGGCCAATGAGCTCTGAAGGGGGAACTCCACGCCAAATTTCTGAAAAAAATTTGGCATGGGTTCCCCCTCCGAGAGCATACCAGGCCCTTAGGTCTGGTATGGATTCCAAGGGGAACCCCCTACGCTGAAAAAAACGGCGTGGGGGGTCTCCCCAGATCCACACCAGACCCTTATCAGAGCACGTTACCCGGCCGGCCAGGAAAGGGGGTGGGGACGAGCTGGTGCCCCCCCTCCTGAGCCGTACCAGGCCGCGTGCCCTCAACATGGGGGGGGTGCCTTGGGGGAGGGGGGCGTGCAGCCCCCCCCACCCCAAAGCACCTTGTCCCCATGTTGATGAGGACAAGGGCCTCTTCCCGACAACCCTGGCCGTTGGTTGTCTGGGTCTGCGGGGGGGCTTATCGGAATCGGGTGTGACCATCTGATCGGTCGTGACTTCATCACGGCCAATCACGTGGTAAACAGCCATAACCAATGGGTGTTCACCCCTTTGGTGGCGAGCGGTGTCAGTGACACGCCGCCACCAAAGCAGGGATGCGCGCGCACAATTGCGCGCATTCCCTGTTTAAACGGGAGGCCGTCGTGACTGCCTCCCGCCGCAATAGGTGCGCCGCCTGGCCGTCATTTGACTGCCGGTGGTCAGCAACCAGTTAAACAGTAATATGCAATTTGGGCTGGATTACAGTGGCTATAGTTCGAGAATTACTTATAATGGACAAAATGAAAAGCAGCATCAGAGTGGGAGAGTTTACTTCCTCTAAGGGATACCAGGATTTCTTCCACTTTGGCCAGCTCAATGGCCCCTGAGGACTCGCGTTCCAAAAATCAAGTGAATCAAAATACAGTTTACACACAGTGTACATATAATAATAATATTGCGTCACAAGCGAACAGGCAGTATATTTCCGTTATACATTGCAGTAACCTTTTAAACAAACCTTTTGAATTTGTTGGATACAAAGCAATTCAGCAAAGCATATACTTTAAACCCTTGCAAAGTTTCAGTTTCTCTGTAATTTTTTTGCTCCTTGCAGAATACGGCTAACATCAAGTTTGTCTTATTAATCAGCAAGCAGGCTATAGCTCAGGAAGGAGATGTGATGAAGACAGGTGTCTAATGGGAGCGGGGAATGAGCAAGTTCAGCGTCTAACCGCAATTGTTACAAGTGCACTGAACATGAGATTTAGAGAATGATTTTTAGCTAAATTTTAAATGAGCCTCTATTTCTACACACATAACTATGGCCACATAAACTGACCCTCATTGGCACTTTATTCCCCCCTTTGCTCATTATCGCGATATGAGCAAGATCACTAAATAAGTTTTTCTTTTAATGGGCCAGAGCTCAACGTGATTGGAATTCTATTTAATCCTGGGAAGTTAGTGGCTGGTACTTCCACATAGCCATAATATGTTGGTTGGGGCAGAGCTAGTAGCTATCCTATCAGCAGTGTCCAGGGGTGTGCTGACCGCAGGGCTGCAGTCTGTCTATCTTCTGCCGTGTGTAGATTCAGCAGCTTCCAGTGGTGTGCTGAAGACAGGGCTGGAGTCTGTCCTTCCTTCTAATTTCTCTGGTAAATCTCAGTTTCAAAGGGTCTTGGGGGATCTACTGTGCCAGGAGTATGAGGTCAGCACGTTTTATCCTGGAATGTTGTATCCAGGGTGTCACGTTAAATGGTAGTAAACCCACTTTTTGGACTTCTACCTATAGGCAAGCCTAGAATAAGACTTACCTATAGGTAGTGGAAATATCTCCTAAACGTGCGCCGTTTAGGCGATATTTCACTTGTAGTCCACCGAAAATTCCTACGGGGCATGCGCGGGGAAGAAACAAAACGAACTGCCGTTTCTTCCCTAGCCTGTGCCGTTAGTTGCGGCTCCGGAAAATCAGAGCTGGAGTCCGCAGCCCAGAAGGAAGAGGGCCAGAAGATGGACGCTGTCAACACAGGGGGACATCGCTGGATTTCAGGTAAGTGGCACATAATAGGCTAGTATGCGATGCATACTAGCCCATTATGGTTCTCATTTGCAGGCTGCAGCAGTGAGCGAAAGAGGAAGTAAAACCCATCAGGGTTTACTTCCTATTTAATGGCTTCAGGGGTAGACAGTAGAATAGTGTAAGGCAGGGCTTGACTAATTTGCTTAGAATCTATGAGCCAGCTGAAAAAGTTAGGAGCCAGTTATTTAAATCCTCTGCCCAGTGCCCAGAACTGCATGTCTGGGGCATCGGACAATAAGAATTGCTCATGCCTGATGCCAAGAGAAAAAGACAAAAAAAAAAAAAAAGACACAACTTTGTTTTGTTATAAGATTTTGCAAATACTTTTTTTCCCCCTTCACTTATAGGCTGCACTAATGGACACTGATGGGGTGGCATTGAGGTTGGAACTGAAGGGCACTGACAGGTGGCACTGATGGGCACCAATAGGCAGCACTAAGGTGCCACTAATGGGCAGCATTGGCAGGTGGCACTAACTGGCAGGTTGCACTGGTAGGTGGCACTAACTGGCATTTGACATGTGGCACTGAATTTCACTGGCAGGTGGCAATGGGTGGCACTGGATTGCACTGGCAGGTGGCACCAACTGGCAAGTGGCACTGGCAGGTAGCACTGCTTGGCACTGGCAGGTGGCACTGCATTGCACTGGCAGGTGGCACAGCTGATAGTGTAACTGAAACGGAATGCTCCCTGCAGTGCTGCACTGTGTGAAACTGTATGGAGAGAGAGGAGCTGACAAATTCACCGTGATGTCAGAGGTGGGCGAGACCCGGCAGCTATCCAGCCAATGATTGGGCTGCTTAAGAAAGGGGAGAGGCCACATACACGTATAGGCCCGCTCAGATCCCATCCCATTGGCTGGTGTTGGAAAGCTGGGTCCCGCCCACCCTGACATTCAGCCTCAATTTTGACAGCTCCTCTACACAGTTTGTCACACTGCGGCGCTGCTCTGCCAACAGTGTGTGGAGAAGGGAGGAGGATGTCAGTGGCTGCTGAGCTGCTCTCTTCCTGCTCCATCCAGACTACCAGACAGTGCCCTGTGTCTAGAGGCACCAGACAGAGCAACAGAGGAACCTGTCAGTGACAAAAACCCGGCAACCTGGGATTTGTTGAGCCCTGCTGTAAGGACCTCTCCATCTGGGCCCTAGAGGGGTTAGGCTCCACTTTTACCCACACTATCTCCTGGTATAAAGGAGTGGACTAGGTTTGACAAGCTTATAGGACGTTTCTCCTGAACCCATTTCCTTATGTCTTACATACTCTCCAAGTCTATCAGTTCACGGTTAACAACCCCTCCTATCTGGTGCAAATCTCTTCCAATAACTTATGATGGGTGGGGGCCTACCATAAAGTACCTCAAAAGGGGAAAGATTTTTCCTCGTTTGGGTACTCCAAATTCTTAGTAAAGCAATGAGCGACATTATGGTCCATTTCATTTGGGTTTCCCGACAGAGCTTAGCCAGTTGTGACTTAAGGGTGCAGTTCATTCATTCCACTTTACCAGAGCATTGGGGCCTATATGCGGTGTGTAGTTTACAAGTAATCTTAAGTACCCTTGGCAATTCCTGGAGGCACTTGTGAACAAAAGGCAGGGGCATTGTCTGAGCCTATGGCGGAGGGGATTCCATATCTGGGGATAATCAGAGTCAGGCATTTAACCACCTTACGTAGTCTCAGTCCGTGTGGGCCATGCCTCTACCCAGCCTGAATAAGTACAAACGGCTACTAGCAAATATTTGTATCCACCAGCAGGGGACATGACGTGAAGTCAAACATCAATTCTTCCATTGGTGAGGCTCCTACAGCCTGTACTCCAGGGGGTGGTATAGGTCCCTGTCTTGGGTTATTGCAGGCACACTCTACACATCTGCTGGATGCAGCTTGTGCCAATGTGGGTAGCTGGGGAATATTAAAGTGTCTCTGGGGCCTTCTCAAAGGCTGTTTTTCCCCATGTGTCCCTTTGTGAAATTCTGACACTAGCGCAGTTGCTACGGCAGCTGGGAAAACAATTCTCCCATCCTCCCTCCAGATGTAATAAGTTCCCTCTCCTTATACAGGGCCCCATAGTTTTGAAAAGGTATGCTACAGGGCGCTGCCACGATCCCAAGTATTGTGTCAGGACTCCTACTGCTAGTCCTTGTTTTTCATGGACATACAAATAGACTTTCTGGCTGTCCGGCAGGCCTAGCTCAGGGGCTTGCATTAGGGAAACCTTGATGTCTTGGAATGCCCTGTTATCCCCATTGAAAGGGTTCCCCTCCCCCTTGTGGATTAATAGAGTGGTCTGGCTTTTGTGGTATAGTCCGGTATCCAGATTCAGCAAAATCCTGCCGCCTCCAGGAACTCAGGCACTTGCCGTCTGATAATCGGGGTGGGGATCTGACAAATGGCTTTTCCTGCCTTCCTCCCAATTGTCTGTCCTTGCGATACTTTGAACCCCAGGTATTTTAAAGTCTTGGCACAATTGCACCTTTTTTCCAGGATACCTTATAACCTGCCTCCCACAATAGTTGAAACAGTTCATTAGTGGATTGAAGACCCTATTTTTGGTGGCAATAGGCCATGCAAAAGACTACTCTCAGGGTCAGACTTGAAGGATTTCAGGTTTTGCGTTAGGGCTGTTCCAAATAGGGTAGGGGAGTTTTTTAATCCCTGGGGCAAACGTGTCCATGTCAGTTGTCCCTTACCCCTGATCTCTGGGTCCTCCCATTGGAAAGCCAAAATGCGCCAGGATTGTCAATTCTGCCACTCAGACAGAAGGCATCTTATAGATCCAGGACTGAAATAGGTGACCTCCCCGGTATCATCCCAATAGGTTGTATGGGTCCAGGATCGCTGGGTGGATAGTCATTACAGCCTGATTGACCACTTCAAGAGGTCTTGAGCCGGACGGTAGGCCGCTGTTCCGGATTTCTGTACTGGGAGAAGTTTTATTCCAAAGGAGGCCGACAGGGTTTTAAATTTCTACACCATATGGTATTCTAAGTTTTTTATTGAATGAATGAAATACTTGTATAGCGCACAATGCGAACTGAATCGCCTCTAGGCGCTGTGGCGAGCTTTGATCATCTGCTAAAAGAGGAAGGTCTTGAGTTTTTTCCTAAAAGCCAGGTGATTTTCTTCCAGGCGGATGTTGATTGGTAGAGCATTCCATAGCCGAGGCCCTTGGACAGCGAATCTCCGATCCCCCTTGGATTTATACCGGGCTTTGAGCACGAGGAGGAGGTTTTTGTTGGCTGATCAAAGACTGCGGTTTGGTGTGTAATGATTTATTTTCTCCATTAGGGATTGCGGAGCTTCTCTATGCACGCATTTGTGGGTGAGGCAAAGGGTCTTGAACGTGATCCGATTTTTTACGGTTAGCCAATGTAAGCTCCTCAGTGAAGGAGAGATTGATTCCGAGGGTTTTTTTTCCTGTTATCAGCCTTGCCGCCGTGTTTTGGATCAGTTGTAATCGCAAGTTGATATTGTGGTAATCCTATGTAAAGCGAATTTGCGTAGTCCAGTCGTGAATTAATGTATGTTCCTACTAGGGCTTCGAGGGACTGGGTACTGATTTAAACTGACTGGAGCGGCTCCTGGTTTTAATTCAATAAGGATTGGGGGAATGTGTCTGGCTAATCCTGGTGGGTTATCTTCCACCCATACCCCCCCAAGGATATCTTGTAGTCCTCTAGCAGTTTAAAGTGGTTCCTCTGACAGAGCAAATCTTCTCCATTCCTCCTCATAATTTTAGGATAACCTGTCCGTCAGATTGAAGTGTGCGCTCTGAGTTTAGCAAGTCTCTGCCCAGAAAGGAAATAGGACATGTACAGGAACTGATGTTGGACTTGATGCCCCCCAAACTACAAAGTCTGATAGGAAGGGTCTTTTGACTTTATGTTCCGTGGTGACAATAATGGTGATTTGTTTGTCAGAGAGGGGCTATTTGATGGGTCATTACACTGTTGGGCCTGTACTAACCATAAAGTTGGTCCTAAAGCCCCCCCATCTTAGCGGTCACTACTGGTTCTCGGTGGCCTAACGGGGTGGGGCCCGATTGGAGTCAGTACTGGTCTTCATCTGGATATACTGAGCCTGCCAACCCCACAGTCGGTATCTTCCTGTCTGTTCCTCTCATAACATCCATTTTGGACCTGTGCTCCCCGTAATTCCTTTGTTGGGTCTGGTCCCCATCCCCCAGGTCCTTTCTGGGGGAAATCCTGCTTCCAGTGTCTCTCCTTTGCAACATGCACACTGATTTCCTCCCAACTTCTGCTCATTTCCTCTTCCCCCTTCGAGCCTCCATCAGAGCGCTCCTAGTTTGAGCTTTTTCAGACAAGGCTTCAGCTAATAACTTGACTTCCTTTTTTATCTTTCCGTCTCGTCTTGATGTCCCTATTTACACTTTCATGGCTATGTCTAACAGTTGGGAAATGTTCATCCCCATAAATCCCTCTAGTTTTTGCAATTTTCTTTTAATGTCTCTTGTAGATTGACTGAAAAGCTGTATTCCCCAAATTCTTATCTGCCTCTGGATCAAAGGGGGTATACAGTCTGAAAGTTTCACATAATCGCTCATAAAACTGTCCAGGATTTTCATTAGGTTGTTGGGGGGCCTCAGTGGTTTTTAGGGAGATTAGTGGGTCTTTTGCCGGCTGACTTAATCCCCTCTAATGGCTTGTTCCCCCCCCCCCCCCCATTCTTCCATATACTTCTGTGCTGCTTGGTTAATTCTGTGCCTCTCCTCAGTATTAAAAAGGGTCAATAAAAGTTGCTGACAGTCAGACCAGGTAGGTTAAGGGTCTGAATTGACCGGAGAAAATCAGTCATGACTTGGGGCTTGTCAGAGTAGGCAGGGTTATGAGTCTTCTGTTGTGGGGGGGTGCCACCGCGTTCCATAGCAGGGCCAATCTTACTCACACAATATTGCTTATTTCTTAGGACTAAGTTTTAAACTACAGTCCTTACACAATCCCTTCCTGAAATTGGAGATCATGGACTGTAGGTGAGATTAAACACGGTTACCCACCCATACTTTTAACCTAGGGACACCAAGACAGAGGGTAGGGTAAAGTGAATTCAGTAAGGGGTCTGAATTCTCAACAAAGATAGGGACAATAGACAACGCTTCCCTCTATCAGTGGCTCAGACGCAGTCTCCTGGCCGAGAACCGCACTTACACAAGGTCCACACTCGCCACAATGTGACATCTCATACACACATTATACCAGACTCTCCCATTCAAAAATTACTGAGGATTTGTTCAAGGGACGCACAATCATCCGGCTGGCCATTCCTCTCAGAAGGTGATCAGGCTTCCCTTCTCTCGATCCGTCGAGTGGCTGTTATCCAAAATCAAGAGTAAAAAGACACTCGCCTGTTCCTATTAGAGCTCCAACTATCCATTTCTTGGGTTCCCAGGTCGTTGACGCTACCAAGGTTGTCCACAGCAGGCCACCAAATGGGACAACGCAGTCTCCTAGGTAACAGTTCTAGAAGGCGCCTTTTGAGACTACGATATAGTCCACAGGGCTTGTCCCTTGGACCACTCGACGGTGGAAACGTGCCACCTGTCTCAGCAGGTCACACCGATATTCCCCCCATGGCCAATGCACCAAATTATGTAGAAGGTGAAATATCGGTAAATAACTGTCGGACGCAGACTTTTAAAGGGATACCAGGAGTTATTCCACTCAAGTGTGTGGAAAACCGGAGTTAGTACTCACTTGTAACTCCTTTTCCAGTGGTCTTCCAGGACAGCCCTTGAGAGATGGAGTCCCTCCTATCGCCACAGGAAACACATTGCCAATCCGTTCAAAAGGCGGACCTTCAGGTCCCTGGTCAGTCATTAACCAAGAACCGAAGGATGGAACTGTAAAAAACAACAACATAACCCCAAGCAATATCGTTATTGTATTAAACTTATGAGAAAAATAAAGGGTGGGATCGTGCTGTCCTGGAAGACCACTGGAAAAGGAGTTACCGGCGAGTACCAACTCCGGTTTTCCCCAGTTGTCTTCCAGGACAGCCCTTGAGAGGATCCCCAAGTACTCACCAGATTAGGGTGGGACCACGGCCTGGAGGACTTTCATCCCAAAAGCCTGATCCTGACTGGACATTAGATCCAGTCGATAATGTTTTGTAAAGGTGGAAAAGCTTGACCACGTGGCTGCTTTACACATTTGCTCCGGGGTGGCACCAGCCTTTTCTGCTCAGGAAGCCGCCAATGCCCTTGTGGAATGGGCCCCAATACCCCCAGGAGGGTCTTTGTTCATTGCTCTGTAACCCTCTGCTATAGCGAACCTGATCCACCTAGCTATGGTGGCTTTTGAGGCCTTCTGTCCTTTGCGTTGACCTGAGAACAGGATGAAGAGGGAATCAGATTCTAAATGTACTTGTTACTTTAAGGTATTCTAAAATGCAACATCTTACATCCAACAAATTAAAGGTTTCCTCTTATTTGATGCATTCTGACAGAAAGGAGGAAGGACAATATCCTGCGACCTATCAAATTTAGATGCCACTTTTGGCAAGAACCCAGGGTCTGTCTTTAAAATAACTATCTTCCAAAATCTGTAGGAACGGTTCTTATAGAAAAAGCTTGCATCTCACTAACCCTGAGCTGAAGTGATTGCTACCACAGTACCGTCTTGAATGTGGCCAGTCTTAGAGAGGACTCTGATATAGGTTCGAAAGGAGATCCTAAGAAAGCTTTCAGTGCGACAGCTAGATCCCAGGAAGGAGTTTTGTTGACTGACTGGTTTACGTCTAGATTGCCTTACAAAACCTAGAAATGAAAGGATCTTCCTGCAAATGTCTAAGTGCACACTTAGGGCAGCTATCTGAACCTTGATAGTACTATGGGTTAACCCCTTGTCTACCCCCTCTTGTAAAAACTGAAGGATATCAGCTGTGTCCATGCCCTTCCTCCCATAGCCATCCAACCAACTATTGAATTTTCTCCAGACTTTCCTATATATAGCCCTGTTAGTTGGCTTTCTACTCTAACAGGGTCTGAATCACCCTGTGTCAGACCCTTACTTATCAAGATTTCCTCCTTCGTAACCACGCTGAGAGGTTCAACAAGGTTATCCGAGGGTGAAAGAGGTCCCTGTGACAGGAGATCTTGTCTGCAGGAAAGTCTCAGTGGAGGCTGGTCCGACAGCTGCAGCAGCGTTGTAAACCATGGCCTTTGGGGCCAAAATGGTGCCACAAGGATTAAGCAAGTTTCCTCCACAAGGAACTTTGCTAGAACCCTTGGGATAAGGTGGAGTGGCGGAAACGCATATACCAGGCTGAAAGTCCATGGAGTTTGTAAAGCATTTACTGCCAAAGGGCGATCCCCTGGGCATAGAGAGCAAAAATTTTGAACTTTTGCATTTGACCTGTTTGCAAAAAGATGCACTACTGGCCTTTCCCAGTGAGTTACTATCAGATTGAAAACTTCTGGATGTAGTGACCATTCTTGATTCGAAACTCGTTGTCGACTCAAGTCCGCAGTGCTGTTCCATCTCCCCCTCCAAATAAAGCGCAGAAATGGATTTTAGATTTTACAAAAAATGTGCCTGGCCACTGACATTAAACGAGGACTTCTGGTACCTCCTTGTTTGTTTAGATATGCTACAGCCGTCATATTGTCTGAGCGGACCTGTAGATGATGACCCTGTAGCAAGGTCTGGAAAGCCAATATAGCTGAGGATTGCCGCTAACTCCTTCCAATTGGAGAGAAGCCTCTCTTCCTGAGTCCACCGGCCCTGGGCCCAGTCTGAGTTGAGATGAGCTCCCCAACTCCAACTGCTCGCATCTGTGGTCAGAGTAGAGGTGATGGGCAAGACCCAGAGAACCCCCTTGTTTAGGTTCCCTGCATCCTTCCACCAGAGGGACTGCTTTACTCTTCTGGGAATTGATATCTCTTCCTCCAATTCCTTGCCCTTTAAGTGTTCTAGCAAGAAACTCTGGAGGTCTCTTTGATGGAGCCTGGCCCATTGCAAAGCTGGAATGGCTGCCGTCATGAGGCCCTAGCACCAACATGATCTCTTAATGTGCACTTGGAAGAGGTTTGGAGAAAAGAGATTCTGTGCCATAGGTTCAAAATCTTTTCCTCCGGTAGTACCATCGTCTGCTCCACTGAGCGGACTTTGTAGCCTAGGTATAGGATCTCCTGATTAGGAACAGTATTGGATTTTTCCCGATTGATAATCCATCCCAGCTGACCTAGACTGAGCTGTGTTAACTCTAAGTCCTGAGAGAGCTTTTTCTCTGAGTGGGCCGTCAGAAGTCAGTCTAGATATAGAATGATCGAGACCGACTGAAGCCTTAACGGAACTAGTGCCGACAGTCCGAATGGAAGAGCTCTGCACTGAAAATGATACATTTTTGCATCTATCTGAATAGCTATGCAAAGAAATTTCTGGCATTCCTTCCTTATAGGTATATGCAGATAGGCGTCCCTTAAATCCAAGGTAGCCATAAATACCTCCTTTTGGATGAGATTCTTTATTGATCAGATCGACTCCATCCGAAACTTCTTGTACCAGAGAGATTCAGAGGGCGGAGGTTCATGATCAGTCAACTTCCCGGACGGCTTTTTTACCACAAATATATGAGTGTAAAAACCGTCCCCCTGCTCCTGAATGGGGACTGGTGTCGATACCTCTTGATCCATTTCCCCTATCAACAAAGGTAAAGCCCTGGCCTTCTCTGAATGGCTCGGGAGTTTTGTTACAAGAAATTTTAAAGGGTGGGCAGCTGTGAAACTCTAGCGCATACCCTCTTATGTTTAAAACAAACTTTTTTGAGGTTATCTTCTCCCATTGTGGAAGAAAGCTCGATAACCTTCCCCCCACAGGGAGCCTGTCACTGGGGCTTAGGGGTCTGACTGGGGCGGCTAAAAAGTAAGCCCTATTTTCCCTTCCCTTTTTGACCTGCCCAGTGCTCTTTAGGCTTGAACTCCTCTCCTTTTGCGAGTTCCTTAAAAGGGACGAAAAAATTCTTGCAAAATTTTGATGGGAAAAGTCTTTTTTGTCTGCCGTCCTAAGGCGGTATCTAATTCAGGCCCAAAGACCAAATCCCCTGTAAAAGGGACACTACACCAGCGAGTTTTGGACACCGTGTCACCACCCCATGTTTCATCCATAACACTCTCCTAGCTGCCACTGAAAGTGCGGCCGTTTTAGCTGTAAATTTCACGGAATCAGTGGAGGCAGAGATAAAAGTTGTGGCCTTAAAGAGCATAGGAAAGGTCTTTAATAGCTCAGCCCTAGGAGTGCCTGCTTTCAGATGCTCCTGCAGTTGTGATAGCCAGAACTCCAAATTTCTAGCCACATCTTGCCACACAAGATGTGGCTAGAGCTGGTTTTAACCCGGCCATGGAGGCATCCCAGGCCCTCTTTAGGACATCTGCCCTTCTATCCATTGGATCCTTTAGGTGACCCATGTCCTCGAAGGCTAAGTCAGATTGCTTTGAGACCTTGGAAAGAGGTGCACCTAGTTTTGGATTTTTATTCCAGACCGCCTCTGCGCTCTCGTCAAAAGGGAATCTTCTTTTTAAGGAATTGGGAAAGACTTTTTTGTCTGGTTCAGACCACTCCTTAAGGACCAGATCAGAAAGTACCTTATGTATGGGAAAAACTTTCGCCTTCCTTTTCCCCAGAGCCTCATACATTAAATCATGCCTGGAAACATGTTCCGACGGAGGAAACAAAATGACTGACCAGGGACCTGAAGGTCTGCCTTTTGAACTGATTGTTTCCTGTGGCGATGGGAGGGACTCCATCTCTCAAGGGCTGCCCTGGAAGACAACTGGGGAAATACAGTTTACACAGTGTACATAATTTCAATATATTGCGTGACAGACGAACAGGCAGTATTTTTAACCTTTTAAACAGTCAACCTTTTGAACTTTTTGGATACAAAGCAATTCAGCAAAGCATATACTTTAAACTAGGGATGCACCAAATGGTTTTTTTGGTGCAGATAGAGGAAACAGCACCGATCCCAAAAGTGACCGTTAAAAAAAAAAATATATATATATATATTTTTATACAGGTGGTGGTCAGAGACTGCGGACATGGTACAGGAAATAAACGCAGCCTGCCCGTGCCCACAAGATGCAGCCTGCCCGTCATACAGCCTGCCAGTGCCCGTCATGTAGTCTGCCCATGCCCACAAGATGCAGCCTGCCACTGCCCGTCATGCAGCCTGTCAGTGCCCAAATCAGAGCGGCATTTGAATTGCCCAGGTCGCAGTAACGATATCCCACCTCCTGTAAAATGTCACACTGATTCAATGTGCCCACCATTGGATCAGTGTGCCGTCTGTCACAAGAGGCAGGACATTGTTACTGCTGTGTGTAGTTAAGCTCTGTGACACATGGAGATCATGGCGAGGAGGGAGAGGGTGAAGAGAGGAGAGGCCTGCACCGCACCAGGAAACCCTTATAATGGGCGGCACCAGGGATGGGGCCCCGCCCCATTATCAGCACGATTTCTTTCGGCATTTTGCCGAAAATGCCATTTTCGGCCGATGTTTAGGTGCATCCCTACTTTAAACCCTTGCAAAGTTTCCGTTTCTCTGCAGTTTTTGTTCCTTGCGGTTTCTGTCTTACTAATCAGCAAGCAGGCTATAGCTCAAGAAGTAGGGGTGAGTGTGATGAAGACAGGTGTCTGATGGAAGGGGGGAATGAGCGAGTTTAGTGTCTAACCACAATTGTTACAAGTTCACTGAACATATGTAGAGAATGATTTTAAGCCAATTTTAAATGAGCCTCTATTTTTACACACAACTATGGCCACATAAACTGACCCTCATTGCCACTTTAGATGGACATAGCCTCTTTATATTCTCGACCAAAGGGACGCCCCAAAGCAATGCCAAAAAAGTGAGGGGGTGCGGAAATAAAAAAAAAAAAACACTGTTCAGCTGACATTATGTTCTATGACATTTTAATGACTGGGCCCTGCTCACTGCCTGACCCCAAATCTCCAACACGTAAGGTGAAGGGTCAGGCTCAAACAGAGTCAAGGATGGGTAGGGGGTACAAATCATTTCAGACTGAAAACCATCACATTTAAAAAATGAACACTTAGCAGCCGGTATATGAAATCATAATAACCCATTTACACATAATGCTAAAAACGTACGTCTGTTTCCACGTAGGGCATAGACTATTTTAATATCCTCACAAAACTTCCCCATCCGCTCGATCACCTCTCCCGTCTGCACAGCCAGCTCAAAGGTAGGGCTGAGACAGATGCACTAAAAAAGGAAATGTAACCGTCATTAACACTTAGAACACACAATGATAGTTACACAACACAGGTGTTTAACGCATGCTTTTTTTTTTTGAGACAAAAACACCAGATGCAAAATGCTGTTAACACCAGCTTGGTGGGCTCCGTGTGACCTACAATTGCTGCATAGAAAGCATCAACCAAGCGTTAAACCCAACTGAACTCTGTTAATGCTCAATACATTCCAGGTGTATCAAAATAAGGTTTTTAGTGTCAAAGCTTTTCAGTCAGACTCCATATGGAAGAAGTTAGACCTCTGCAATAAAACCACAGAAAGCAAGGGTCCCAGTCTCCATCTCCTGGCAGGGCAGAGGATTTTCTATCTAGGTAGTGGCCAAGGAAAATTAACCAAGACTGCAAAATGATGCACCCAAAAAGGTACCTAGTCAATTTAACAACTTTTCCCCGAAAGATCTGCCCCCTTCCTGACCAGGCCATTTTTGCCATACAGCACTGTCGCTTTAACTGACAATTGCACAGTCGTGTTCCTTTCCCCCACAAAAAGCTTTTTGGTGGTATTTGATCACCTCTGGTTTTTATCTTTTGCACCAAGAAAAAAGTAACAATTTAAAAAAAAAATTGTACCTTTTGCTATAATAAAGGTCCAAAAAATAATTTAGAACAAATGACTATTAGTCTAGGCGGATGAGTATTCTACATATTGGTATGAAAAAAAATATAATCGCAATAAGTGTATATTGATTGTTTTGCGCAAAAGTTATAGCGTCTACAAAATAGGGGATAGCGTTATGGCTTTTTTTACTTGTAATTGTGATCTGCAATTTTTATCAGTATTCGCAATAAGCGTATTAAGGTTTGTGCAAAAGTTATAGGGTCTACATAATAGGGGATTTATGTCATTTTCTGTCTATTAATAGTGGTGATCTGCAATTTTTTATTGCTATTGCAACAATGAGATGGACAGATCGGACACTTTTTTGGGACAACTGACATTTATGCAGTGATCACAGCTACAAATAGAGACACTGATTACTGTGTAAATGTCACTGGCATTGAATGGGTTAACATTAGGGGCGATCAAAGGATTAAATGTGTTCCAAATGTGGGCGACTAGAGAAGACAGATCATTGTTCCTACTTAGTTGAAACATGATCTGTCTACTCTCCCCTGACAGAACTGGGGTTTGTGCGTTTACACAGATTCAGTTTGCTGTCACAAGCATTCGTAGGTGCCCAGCAGTCATTGCACCTACATCAGCAACACACTGCAGCCGCGCCTGCTACAGCATCTTAAAGAGCCGACGTACAGCTACGATGCCTCACCCAGGGGAGCCATCCTGCTGCCGTATAACTGGCGGCTGATCAGGAAGGGGTTAAAGGAGGGTTCGCTTGGGCTTTAGAATGAGATTATTTAACTGCAGACTGCCCTATAGTAGATTTACTGCAACAAGGCAGTAGCTCTGCGCAGAATCATACATACAGAATGCTATACCTAGAGGGCACACGCCGCTTCTGGTGCAATTAGTCACAGCAGAAGCCGATCATTGGATGTCTGCCGGCACCCACTGATGAGATGAGACACTAGAAATGTAAATACAGAGCCCCATCCTGTGCAAAGCAGGAAAAAATAAAATAAAAATCCAAGCACATCTTTGTAAAAAGCAGCACACCGCACAAAAAAACTTGTTAATCACACATTTAACCCTTTGATCACCCTAGATGTTTAACCTCTTCCAAGCCATTGTCAATAGTACAGTGACCGTGTATTTCTTTTAGCACTGATCACTATTAGTATCACTGGTTCCCACAAAGTGTCAGTCTGCAGCAATATCAGGCTAGAGCTAGTTGGAGCTAGAGCTAGTTGGAGCTAGAGCTAGTTGGAGCTAGAGCTAGTTGGAGCTAGAGCTAGTTGGAGCTAGAGCTAGTTGGAGCTAGAGCTAGTTGGAGCTAGAGCTAGTTGGAGCTAGAGCTAGTTGGAGCTAGAGCTAGTTGGAGCTAGAGCTAGTTGGAGCTAGAGCTAGTTGGAGCTAGAGCTAGTTGGAGCTAGAGCTAGTTGGAGCTAGAGCTAGTTGGAGCTAGAGCTAGTTGGAGCTAGAGCTAGTTGGAGCTAGAGCTAGTTGGAGCTAGAGCTAGTTGGAGCTAGAGCTAGTTGGAGCTAGAGCTAGTTAGAGCTAGAGCGAGCTAGAGCTAGTTAGAGCTAGAGCTAGTTAGAGCTAGAGCTAGTTAGAGCTAGAGCTAGTTAGAGCTAGAGCTAGTTAGAGCTAGAGCTAGTTAGAGCTAGAGCTAGTTAGAGCTAGTTAGAGCTAGAGCTAGTTAGAGCTAGAGCTAGCGCGTCACTATATCTATATTACATATATACACACACACATAGCTTTACATTAGTTAGATCTGTTAATAACCTTAAAAAAAGTGTGGTGTATAATTTAGTTAATATGTAAAGTTTAAAAAAAAGTAATTTATTCTTAAATATCTCTGTGTAGTGGTAAATATAAATATAAATGTAGAGCAAAATATATAATCCACTGAGAACAGACAGAAGAGATATACTGCACATACCATTAGAGGGGAGATATACTGCACATTCCATTAGAGGGGAGATATACTGCACATACCATTAGAGGGGAGATATACTGCACATACCATTAGAGGGGAGATATACTGCACATACCATTAGAGGGGAGATATACTGCACATACCATTAGAGGGGAGATATACTGTATATACTATTAGAGGAGAGATGGTCAATCTGGTAAATATCAGACTCATTAACTTGAACCCCATTTTGTTACTGGCCGATTAATCGATTATGAAAATAGTAATCGATTAATTTAATAATCGATTAGTTGTTAGAGCCACACACACACAAAAATCTATTATTTATACATATGTAGATGCTACACCTTTTGCATAAACCAATGGACGCTTATTGGGGATTTTTATCAAATATATGTAGAAGACATTGGCCTAAATTTTAAATTTTTTCAGAAGTGAAAATTTAAGTTAGACTTACCAGTAACTTGTTTTCCAGTAGACTTTCAGGACAGCCATCCGAGAGATCATGGCTACACCTCCCAAAGGAAACACCTCCTCCATCAGAGCTTTAAGGGAAGTCTCCACGCAGCCTTCCTCAGTTTGTAGAGACTCTCCAACCCCTGCTGCAACACAGACAGTTAATTCATATTACAGCAAATTACATACACCACAGGGCAGGTTATTGCTGTCCTGAAAGTCTACTGGAAAACAAGTTACCGGTAAGTCTAACTTGAATTTTCCAAAACAACTTTCAGGACAGCCACCCGAGAGGATTACAGAGACTCCATTCAGGGCGGGACAACAGCCTGTAAGACTTTCCTTCCAAAAGCCTGATCCCCGGCCAACAAAAGATAGTCTATAATGGCGGGCAAAGGTCGTTGGACTTGACCAGGCAGCAGCCTTACATATCTGTTCGGGGGTGGCGCCAGCTTTCTCTGCCCAACTCACCGCTGTAGCCCTTGTGGAATGAGCCTGGACACTCACTGGACTGACCAGCACAGGAATATGCTATGGTTCCTTTGGATGCCTGCTTTCCTTTTTAGTGCCAGAAAATGAAAATGAAACAAAACGTGCATCCGACTGTCTAAAGTCTCTAGTGGCTTCTAAATAACTTAAAACTGCCCTCTTAACATCCAAGGTGTGGAAATCTTTCCTACCCGATGGATTAGAGCAGAATGTAGAGAGAATTATCTCCTGGGAATGATTTTGAAGTGATGCCACCTTGGGCAAAAAATTTGGGTCTGTTTTAAGGACTAACCTGTCCGGAAAAACAAAAAACAGCTCCCTGATTGATAATGCCTGCGAGCTGAAGTAATGGCAACTAAAAAAAAATGGTTTTCAAAGTAATCCATTTCAGGGAGACAAACAAACAATAGGTTCAAATGGGCCCTTAGTCAGGGCCTGCAGGACAGTAGATAGGTCCCAGCCTGGGCAGCTTCTAGATACTACAGGTCTAGAGCGAGAAAGAGCTCTAAAAAAAAAAAAAAAAAAACAGATTACCAAGGGGTTCGATGCCAACGGGTTCGATGCCAACGGCTTCTCCAGAAAGACCCCCAATGCGGCCACCTGCACCTTTAGGGTGCTGATTGCTAACTTATCAGCACCTTCCTGTAGGAATTCCAGAACTGAAGCAATTCGACTCGGTGACCTAGCTGAAGTCCTGCACCAGGAGTTAAACACCTTCCAATATTTAAAATATATTGCCCTGGTAACTTTTTTCCTACTGCAAAATAAGGTAGCAACCAGCCTTTCTCAGAAACCCTTTAAGAGCTGTTCAGAAACAAAGCCGTGAGCCTTAGTTTTTCTAAGTCTTGATGGACTAGAGCAGTGATGGGCAACCTTTTTGGCGTGGTGTGTCAAAAATCGGCAAAAAATCGAGCATAACTCGCGTGGTGTCACTTCGACAAAAAAACATAATTTTTGCGCAATTTATAGTTTAAACTACAAAAATGTATAATTGCAATATATAATTGTATTTAATAAACCAAAAACAAATTATTTAACATACCTGCTTAGTAACTTCTTTGTTCATCAGTCAATTTCGTATGTTGCCCTTGATATTATTGAACTTGTTTGGGGTGCCGTGAACCAGGGCTGTGGAGTCGGCTGCTTCCAGCTCCACGTCCTCATCAACATGCCGCTCCAGCCCGCCCCTGCTATGAATATTCCTAGTGACGCAAGGGCGATGATTATGAATATTCATAGCGGGGACGGGCTGGAGCGGCATGTTGATGAGGACGTGGAGCTGGAAGCAGCAGACTCCACAGCCCTGCCGTGAACTGAGATAAGTGAGGGGGAGGGCGAATTCTTTAACTAACCTGCCTATTAGTGACTTTTTTGTTGCTGAATTTCATTGGCTAAATCTTCAATTGAAGGTTGGTATTTTGTACACTTCAGGCCCAAGAAAGCGCTACTAACCTCATCTGTCAATCTGTTTCTTTTGTTGGTTTTGATATTATTTAATGCTGAGAATAAGGTCTCACAAAAGTACGTAGAAGGAAAAATTGTGAGTAAAGCTGTTGCTATATTTGTCAGGGTGCTAAAAGTGTCTGGTAGTCTGTTCCAGGCACTCCAAATTTCCTGTTCGTAGTGGCACTCATCTTTATTCTCCAAGCGGCCCCTTTCCAGATTCTCAAGCTTTGACCTCAAGTCAACAAACACCTGAGCCCAGATGCTGTCTTGAAATTCTGCAAGCTGCATCTCCAAATCATCTATTTGCATCCATTGGAAACCATTTAATTCCAAACTATTGTAGACTACTACATCAGGATACTTAATTATTTTCATGGTCTGTTCTAGGCTTCTAAATTGACTAAATCTATCAGTAAACTGGTCAAGTAACGAGTCTAAAACATGCTGGTACTTCATATGCAAGAGTTCCACTTCATTTCGTACAGCTGCACTGGCCTTCTCAAAATGCTTTTGTACTCGAGGAAAATACTTATACGTTTTAGTTTCTACATCTCGCTTGAAAATTTTTACTTTACTTTCAAAAGCTTTTATGTATCCAAACATAACATCAATACTTTTGCCAAAACCTTGTAACTTTAAGTTCAGTTCATTAACATGAACAGAGAGATCTGTAAAAAACATCAGGGTGTTGACCCACTTATTGAGCTGAGGAAAGTTTCCCAGATCCTTCTCTTCAAGAAATACCTTGACAGCAGATAGAATTATAGATAGCCAATTAGGGGTTAACTAGCCTAACAAGCTAACACAACCTCCCCCTCACTTATCTCAGTTATTGTGGGCAAGTCCATGGCACCCCAATAGTTGCTGCTAATGACGCTCACAGTTCCCGTTGGCACTCCGCTGTTCCCTGCTGTGGTGCGGTCGTAACTGACAGTCCCAGGAGTAGACTCTCTGTGCTGGCCTGACTGGAGAGAGGCGCGCACTGTTCCCGCGCTCCTCTCCTGCGGGTCCTCCCTCGCCGCGCTAATGACGTGTGTGCGCACGGCACGCACGCCTTACCAGCAGCCCCTGCGCTCAGAAAGGGGCGGCGGCGATACAGTAAGTGAGTGTGGGCGGGGGAGATCACACGTCCCGCCCCCCCCGCGTTCCTCCAGCACAGATTCTTTCATCCTCGGCGGCCGTGCAGGAGCCGAGGATGAATCGCATGAAATCCTGTGCGTGTCACCCCAAATGGCTACGCGTGTCAACACTGACACGCGTGTCATAGGTTCGCCATCACTGGACTAGAGGGCCCTGCTGTATAAGATCTCTCAGGGGGGAGATGCCAGAACGGTCTTTGTTGCATCTGAAGGGCCGAGAACCATGGCCATTTGGGCCAAAAAGGGGTGATCAGAATTACCCCTGCATCCTCTTCCCTGATCTTCCCCAACACCCAAGGAATCAATTGAAATGGGGGAAAGGCATAGACCAGATGAAAATTCCAGCTGTGTGCCAAGGCATCTACACCCAATGACCTCTCGTGCCTGTTCAGAGAGAACTGGGCATTTTCCTGAGTGGCAAAGAGATCTACCTCTGGCTGACCCCATCTCTCTCCAGTCTGAAGACTTCTGGATTCAAACGCCACTCTGCCTCTAGAACGTGGTTCCTGCTGAGAAAGTCTGCCTTTTTGTTCAGGGACCCTTTTAGGTGGATTGCTGATAAAGGACTGAGTAAACCACTCTGCCCAGCCCAGGACACCTTTTGCTGGAACCTGCAGTGCCCCGCTTCTGGTTCCTTCCTGTATGTTCACATATGCCACCACCGTGGCATCGTCCGACAGGATCTGGACGTGTTGCTTTCGAACCACGTCTGCGAAGGCCCATATCGCCTTCTCTACTGCCTTTAGTTTCCTCCAATTTGAGGACCTCTGTGCCTCTTCTATGGACCACGAGCCCTGGACCCACTGGGTGTCCACATGGGCCCCCCCAACCCCAGGCGCTGGCGTCTTGTCAGCCGCACCTGGACCGGCAAGGCCCATAACAAGCCTTCTGAAAGTAACTCTGGGTTTCTCCACCAGACCCCTTCTTACTGAGGTGGGGATTCTCACCAGATCGTCCAGAGACCTCTGATGATGATACCAAGCCTCCAGGAGGAAAGCCTGAAGAGGCCTGAAGTGATGCTTCGCCCATTGGACCGCCAGAATGGAGGAAGTAAATGTCCCTAGAACCGACATCACCTTCCTGATGGGTTGGGGCTGGTTGCATTGTAACTACGCTACCCCCTGAACCAGCTTCTCCCTCTTCTTCCGGCAGGAAGATCTTTTGGTCTATGGAGCTGATCTGAAACCCCAGGATTGTCACTTCTTGAGCGGGCACCAGGTTTGACTTTTGAAAATGTATGACCCAACCTAGCCTCCTTAAGTGGCCGCAGGCTCTGTCGAGGTCTTTTTGCAACCCCTCCCTGGTCAAAAAAACAAGTCGTCCAGATACGGGATCACCGAGATTCCCTCCAGGCGAAGGGGAGCCAACGCTTCCACCATAATTTTGGTGAAAACCCTCGGGGATGACGACAGACCACAAGGGAGGGCCCTGAATTGTAGATGAACAACCCTGCTCCCTTCCCTTAATGCCAACCTCAAATCTGAAACCCGCTCCAAATCGGGACATGAAAGTATGCATCCTGTAAATCCACGGAGGCCATATAGCATCTCGGGGACAGGAGGTTTCTTACTAAAAAGATAGAATCCATCCGAAACCTCTCGCACCGTACCGACCCGTTTAGCCCCTTGAGGTTTAAAATTAGATGGAACTTTCCCGAAGGTTTCCAGACCAAGAACACATGAGAATAAAATCCCTGACCTAACTCCTCTGCTGGGACAGGCAAGGCCACCCCTTGAAACATCAAGTCCTGAATTAGGGCCTTCATAGCAAGGGCCTTGACTGGGTCCCTGGGGACATTGGTGACCAGGAATCTTTGAGGGGGTAATCTGTAAACTCGATTTTGTAACCCTGGGAAACCATCCTCAGGATAAATTGATTTCAAGTTATGGTCTCCCACTGAGGTAAAAACTCTCGAAGTCTCCCCCCTACTCTAACCAAAGAGTCATTGTGGCTTGGAGGTGGATGCAGGAGGATTGAGGAAGACTCCTTTACCCTTGGGCTTCTGTGCCCAAGATTTCTTCCTGTTTTGCGTCCCAACCTCCGCTTGACCCTTAGGTTCCTGAAAAACGCTTATGCGCCGGCTTTTTTTTTCTTTACGGGAAAGGCCTTCTTCCTATCAGCCATTCGGTCCAAATAGTCAAACTCTGCACCGAACAATAAGTCCCCCGAAAAAGGCAAGCCACATAGCCTATTTTTTGAGGCTGTGTCCCCTGGCCAGGTCTTCGGCCACAAGGCCCGTCTAACCGAATTGGTCAGGGCGGCTGACCTGGCTGACATACGGACAGATTCTGCCGAGGCAACAGCAATATAGGCAATAGCTGCGGACAGAGTAGCAAAGGAATCCAGGATCTCTTGCTTTTTAGGGGAATCAGCCATAATGTGAGATTTTAATTGGTTAACCCAATGGTCTAGATTCCTTGCCACACAGGTCGTTGCCATGGCTGGTTTCAAATTTATCACTGACTGCCAGGCCCTTTTCAGAAGCAGATTCATCTTATCCATAGCTTCTTTAAAGTGCCCATATCTTCAAAGGCTAGATCCGTTGATTTTGAAACTTGGGAAATGCTGAATCTAGCTTCGGAACCTTGTTCCACACTAGGTCTGGACTATCTTCAAAAGCAAACCTCTTCCTGCGAGATCTGGAAAAAAAAAAAGTGTTTTTTCTCCGTCTCCAACCATTCCCTTTTAATCATGTCGGACACCAGGGAGTGCATCAGGAAGGTGCGAGATCTGTAATCTCCTAGGCCCACATACATTCGATCATGCAAGGATAGCTTTTTTTCCTCTTCAATACCCAAAGTGGCATAAATTACTTTAAGGAGGCCCACTTCTTCCAATGACAACTTGTACTTGGAAGCTGCGACCTCATCTTCTTCCTTAGAGTCCGACTCCTTTAGGGCCAATGAAAAGGAATCCTGTGAGGTGTCCTGGGACAAACATCCCCTCAACAGCAACTGTGAACCTCCCGGTTCTAAGGGAGACTGCTGAGCTTTAGACTCCCGACGTTCCAGGCTCTTTTAACAGCTTAGACCTGAAAGCCTGAAAGGTTGCTTTAAGCTCATCCTTAATGGACAATACCAAGTCACCACATGACAGGGACTCCTCCCTGACTAGGCTTGCGATACAAGTCGCACAGAGCGTCTTGGCCCAGGTTTCGCTGAGTTTTTCCTTGCAAACAGGACATCTCCTTTTGACAGAGCTCTTCGCCTAACAAGACAAAGACAAAAAAAAACCCAAGCTGTTTTTTGCAAACAAAAGCAAAAATCATCCAGGTGCAACTAAGGGAGAAACCACAATTCCCCAGTGCCCTCGCAAGCCGACACCCCCCAGAACCTTCCACCATTGCACACCTAGCAAGGGAGGGAAAGGGAGTAGGAGGGGGGGTGAGGGGGAAAGAAAGGGTGAACACTTGCTCGTATCGCTATCCATCGCTTGGAACATACACTGCCGCTGGTCCCGGATTCAAAAACACCGCTGCGCCCGACCTGAAATAAGGCGCCAGTTGGTCCTCCTCTCTTCCTGCGTGCCAACGCCAGGAAATGACGCGGAACACCACCGGAAGTCCCGCCCCCCCATACCCAAAGGACGCAGCCGAGCCCTCTCGGCTGCCCCAGACGAGTGACAGCACTCCCACGATGCAGCGCGTTATGCACGTGGGAGATTTGAAAAAATGCGGTCGCCACTGACAAGGGGACGGAGGAACCCCCGGCATGCTGGCTCTCCCCGAGCACGGAAGGAGGAGAAAGAGCCCATGCTGCCATCCACATTAGGAGGAAAATGGGAGGACCAGCTTCTGGAAAAAGAAAATAATTCATGTAAGAGCCCCATGACCTCCAGGACCAGCCCAGAGATCATGGCTCCCACCGGAGGTGTTCCTCCTGGTTGGAGGAAACACAAGAAACAGTGGAAGGCTGCGTGGAGACTTCCCTAAAAGCTCTAATGGAGGAGGAGTTTCCTTTGGGAGGTGGAGCCATGATCTCGGGTGGCTGTCCTGAAAGTTTTTGGAAAAAGGTTTTTCTTGTCCAAATTATTGGTCTTTTATAGCGCAAAAAAGGTAATCTTCTGGAAGTCAAGTGGTCATGTAGAAACATTTTGGGAGCTTAGAAACAAATATGGTACACTTGGGGTTTCAACAAAGACTATCAAAAGCAGTAGAAAATTCACAAATAATGCAGCAGCCTGAAAACAAATGTGCCAAGCATAGCCATTAGCATGCAATGAAACTATAAAAATTCTAGTCCCAGGACTAAATATTTAAAAAAAACTGGATTGTAGGTCTTCAGAATCTCAAAGTATCATCCTTCTTGCAAACTTACCTGTGGATATTTTTTCAGAGGGTCTACTCTGCTGAGCATGGCAAGGACAAAAGCAGCCGTCTTTCCAGTGCCCGATTGACTCTGGGCAATCAAATTCTGTGGGCTGCAGACACAAATGAACCAGTTAGTAGGCAAATTGAATTTGCTTCACAGAAAACACAACCATCACAGCATTCAAACACAGGGGTCTTCTTGCCTGTCATTCTTGAAGTAGGAAAGGGGAAGCATTGGGAACAGGTTACAGTAGTTTGCACATTATAAAAATGGTTCAGATTGAACGTGCTCATCCACTTTACAAGTCGCTCAGCGTCTGTTACCCCTCTCTGCCAAACCCACCATTGGCTGCCACTTGTCCAAATTAAATTCAAAACACTAATAAGTTACAAAGCCAACCACAAATCTGTCCCCAGCTACATCACTAGCCTAGGCTCAAAATGCCAACCTAATTGTCCTTGTTCCTCCTGCTCTCAAGCTTCATCACTTCCTCCCAAATTCACCTCCAGGAACTCTCATCCTCTGGAATACCCTACCCCAATCTATCAGAATATCTACTTTTAGGCGACCACTGAAAGCTTCACTTCTGAGAAACCCGTTTTTATTTTCTTCATCAGCTCATCCCCCAGTTATTACCCTTTTGTATCACTTGTCCCTCCCTCCTAGATTGTAAGCTCTAATGAGCAAGGCCCTCTGATTCCTCCTGTATTGTAAAGCCCTGTGCAAACTGTCGGCACTATATAAATCATGTATGATCATTTCTAATAACTTACGGATATGCAAGCATCATAGGCAAAGCCGTTTCCTGTATCTTCGATGGCCTGTTGAAACCCATTGTATACACTCCTTTAAGCAGTTCAGGCTTTCTAGAGGGAAACAAGCAACATTTACATCCATTAATCTCCACCCCAAGCATCCATCCAGGGCAGGCTGCCCTAACAATTCCACTATGAAGTGGATTGCCAACAGTGAGAAACTTACAGCATATACTCAGGGCTGGGATTGGTTTGGCGAAACCAGTTCTCGTTTTTCAAAGCTAAAATGAAGGACTACTCTTATGTTCTGAAAGTCCCACAGGTGGTGTGCAGACTTTTGGTCCAACACTCTTCAACCCAAAGCGCCCCTTCATTAGCTTCTTAAAGTGAAGGCCATACTAAAACAAAAATCCCTGCACCTAAACACCCACGATCCAACAGTAACCCATCTAGCCCCATGTGTGGGGGTGGGGGGTGAAGCCACCCCCACACAGTATACATACCTTTTTTGAAGGCAACAGACCTCCAGCAGCAGAAGCTCTGCAGAGGACATGAGGACAAAAGGCTGTTAGTTGAATGGGAAGGAACGCCACCCATAGACTCACTATGGGGTCCTCTGCACCCACTTCCACAGCGAAGCCGTGGCTAACAGCTCAGCGTGGGATTGAGTCGGATTGTCTGCAGAAAATGCAATACCGATTTTTTCTTTACAGGGCTAGATGGGTTTGTGTTAGATTGTGCACGTCTATTGATACAGGGTTTTAGCATGGACTTCCATTTTAAGTTACACATTGTTCCAAGTCTTGAACCCAGAAGGTGGAGAACATGTGAGCACAGGATGTCAGAACTGCCCCAAGTATGAATTAACCACCGTGCTCCAACATGCAAGGACGGACACAGCTGTATTGGTATCAGATCGTTTCTGATCTGTAAGTTTAAGGACTGTCCACATGTCAATTCTGATCCCTGTATGTTTCTGCTCTTTGCAATGGAACCACCTCTTAGGTGGGCTGCCAGCAGTCCTGTCTACTCCTCTTCGTGGTGTGCCACGAAGCAGCTTTTCACAGTGGCACGCCTGTGTGCTCAAAACCCATGCCCCGCTATCGGAGTACATTGACAGGCAGCGAGGCACAGCCCTGCCACAGGATTTGACTGACAGCATTACAGGAATGGGAACCAATGGCTCCTGCTGCTCTCAGACAAGCTGCGATCGGGGAGGAAGGAAAAAAAAAAAAAAAAGGTGTAGCAGCTGCAAACAGGCACAACACTGGATCAAATGAGGGCTCAGGTATTGGGGATGGGGTGGAAAAGGGCAAAAATGTAACCTAAACTAACAGCATACAGAGATGTCAGACACTGTTACTCCTGCCCACATGATATATATCCTTTCATTCCGTGTTACAACCCACCCCCCATGCCCCTCCCATCTAGCATTTAAATTTGCCTCCATCATATGGCCATTATCAAAGCCTGATGAAGGAGCATGCATGCTCCGAAAGCGCTGCCTATCCCAGCCTGTCTACTGATGAGAGACTCGAAGATCGGACCAAGGGCACTACAGCGACCAGAACTACCTCGACCATCCTGAAAAACTTCATGGAATGGACTAAGCCACTAACCATCAGCCAAAAAGTTAGATGCTGTGAACCCTGTACTACAGCCCCATGAGTCGTGCCTATGGACATAGGATGAAACATTGCATCTAAGATGTGCCTTTACACCACTAATCTAATGAGTTTTTAAAACATTTTAAATAATTTTGAGTAACTTTATTGCTGCACTTAGAGGGCACCGTCTATTTGTTTCCTAGAGCTACTTCTTGCTTTAAGACTGGCAGCCCACTAGGGTACAGCTTGTACTATGTACCCTCATGAACCACCTTGATTATCTACATAGACCATGAACCCCTTATTGTGGACACTGGTGTGTGGATATATTTATAACCCACACAAATATATACATTTGTTATATAGACACGATTCATTGTTATATATATATATATATATATATTTTTTTTTAATTCCCAGAGAGCACCATATTACCCTACTCCCCCATCTCGTATAAAGCAATCTTAGCAAATTAGCCACCACTGGATTGTATTTACAGGCAGCAGGAGACACCCCCCCTCACCAGGAGACCCGAGTATTCAGCTGGCAGTTCCACTAACTTACCACAGAGCTTAATGACCAGATGGTCTTTGGTTAGATCTATGGTATAGGAAACCAGAAGAGAAGCACTCACTTCCGGTCTCTCAGATTTAAACATTTTTAAATTTGGAAAGCATCTGCACACTGATCTTGGTGTACTCAGATGCTTGCAGAGGTGGCAACTGGGGTCTCAGACCACAGATGTCTCCATAAAGAGGAATGTTTACCTTTTTAACAGCAATAGAAAAAAATAAAAATAGTAAATAAAAGAAAACACATTTTTCAACACGGCCCAAGTTGGGTACCTGGTGACTTTCTGGGAAGTCAGGCAGCATCCGAGAGATGCTCATCCTCCCTGAAACAGGAAACATTAGTCCACCATTTGAAATTGGTTTGTTTTACCCGTGTGCCTCAGTATCAAGGAACCTCCGTAAGCCAACGCTTCCCTACAATACCTGGTACTAATCACTTTGGGTGTAAACTAGTGCTGCCCTGGAAAACTTCCTAGAAAAAAAAAAGTATCCAACTGTTTTCTCAAATAGTCTTCTAGGGCAGCATCTGAACACTTACTAGGGTGGGGATAAGGTATGGAGCACCTTGCGACCAAATGCCCGGTCTTGGCTGGCAGCTGGTCGATACGGTAGTGCCTTGCAAAAGGTACTGAAGCTTGACCATGACGCTGCCCTGAAGATCTGCTCTGGAGTTGCCCCTGCCTTCTCTGCGACCGAGGTTGCCCATGCTCTGGTTGAATGGGCTCAGATCCCACTTGGAGGGGCAATGCTTTGTGGCCCATAGGACGTCTGGCAAGTTTTAGCCATCTGCTTAGCGGGTTTTTCAATGCCAGGTTTCCCTTGACTTCTGCATAGGAGGACTAATGAGGTAGTTCTTTGCCAGTCCTTCATTCTCTCGAGAAGCTATGAGCATCTTTATTACATCTAGCTTGTAGGAGTCTTTGCTGTTCATTGATTTTGGAAGAGATTGATTAACGACATTTGGCATCCTGTGGAATGTTAAAGACATTTTGGTAGGAAAGCCATGTCTGGTGAGAATTATTTTGTCTGTATCGGACAGTATGGCTCCATCATGGAAAGTGCTTGGATTTTGCTCATTCTTGCTGGCATAGGGCCACTAAAAGTGAATTTTTTAGAGTAAGGTCTTTATCTGAGCCTTCGTCCAATGGCTCAAAAGAGGGAGAGAAATCCTCTGAGCACCGTGGACATGTCCCATGTCAGAATTCTGTTAATTCTCGCAGGTCTAGCTCAATTTAGTGAGATTAGAAATCTCTTTATGAGCAGATCCTCTGCTGGTCTGGTGTCCAGAAAGGGAGAGGGCTGTCATTTGTACCTTTAGTGTGCTCTGAGATTCTTGTTGTCTGCTCCCTTCTGCAGGAAATGGGGCCAGTATGGTGATATGAGTATCGCTGTTGCTTTTTGGAATCACTCTTGGTATTATGGCAGTTGGAGGGAATGCATAACATGTCGACATTCTATTGTGTAGCAGACAAAATTAGTTTATGGAGCTTCCCTCCAATGGTGGGCAAAAGCTGCCAGTTTGCCCCCCACTTGAAGACAGTCATTGTTCTTTGGATTGGTAGGCTTGAGGATGATTACTTTGCCTTTGTTTTGCTGTCTCCATTGATTTTTTGTTTGTGGCTTGTTGAATAACTTTTTTTCAAATTGACAAAGGGGCATCTTCCCAGTTTCTCTTTTGCCCGGGGGATTCTTTGCTGCAGTCCTGTCTAGTACTGTTTCTAGGTCAGGCACAAACAGCAGATCTTCCATGAATGGGATTCTGCACAGCCCATTATTGCAAGAGATATCCCCTTCCCACAATTTCAACCACAAGGCTCTTGGGGCAAAATTTACTAAGGATGTGACTCTAGAGGATATTCCTACAGTTTCAGCCAAGGCATACGCTAGAAAAGCTGCCACTCTGGTTAGCGTGGGGATAGTTTTTACTAATTCCTGCTTTGGCGTGTCATCTTCCAGTAACTCTTGCAGTTGAGTCAACCATACTAGTAAAGTAGGCTGTACAGGTTAAAGCCATTGCTGGGTTCAGGTTTGCTGCCCCAGCTTCCCAAGCCCTCTTTAGTAGGGCTTCTATCTTCTCCATGGCGTTGTTTAAAGGTACCCGCATCGTCAAAAGCCAAGTCAGATTTGTTCACAACTCCTGCTAGAGAAGCATTCACTTTGGGGCACTTTGCTCAAGCTTAGGCATCTGTTTAAATAGCTGCTGGTATGGAGATCTGCTTTTCTGGTTCTTCCCACTCTGGACTGTCAGAGTGCTGTACTGGAAACATTTTGGGTTTCTTGGGCTGCAGGCCTTTGTACATTTTGTCATGCAATGAAAGCTGTGGCTTTTTATTCTTCAGCACGTCAGCTATAGCCCTTAAAAGACTGTCCGTATCTTGAGGGAATCGAGTTGCCCTCTGATGCCGGGTTATCTTCAGAATCTGAGCATAGGCCTTCCTCAGTATTATTCTTATTTATTTGAATAGTTCTGCTCTTGTTGATCCACCTCTTTGCCGCTACCTGATTGGGACACATGTCCCGCTGGTGGATGGGATACTCGTTTGACTGGAACTTGCAGCTACCTCCAACTTTTCAATTGCCAAGCATAGAGGTGAAATAGTGCTCTATTTCTTTTTTGAACTGAGCACGTCTGAGGTAGACTTACGACTTAAGTCACCATTTAGTCTCTGCATTTGTGGCATAGTGTCTTTTTCCAATCAGGAGAAAACCGGTGGCTGCAAGACCCACATGCCTTGCTGCTAACTTTTTTCCTCCAGGACCTTTGCCTGTAATCAAAAGCACAGAGGACCCTGTGAGGTAGGCGGTTTTACCAAATAAGTGAAAAGGTTTGTAGTGAGGCGAAGACAGAGGTGACTCCAGAGTACTCTGGGCTTAACTTGGAGCTGTCCCGGCTTGCCGGATCTGCAGGGTAGATAAGTGACCGATGGTCAGCCACCAGGATCCTCTGCTGAGTGTCCTTATAACTGCTTGCTGCATCAGTTCCTGCCCCCAGCTGACCTCATGCAGATTGGTGGACATAACCGCACATGCCATTTCCTGCTGGTGTCCTTCCTGGAATTCAATTAGAGTGAGGCCTTTGAGGACTCGTCAGTCTTTTTTTTAATAAATTCCTGCCGCTGTCTGGAAGTGGCCCACTCTAGAGTTCGTCCAGAAGGCTTCCAGCCTCCTTCAAAATGGCCGACCAGAAACAGCGCTTCCGGCATAGTCTTCATACACCTCCCTGGGCTGGGCACATGCGGAGAGTGGAGACTACAGAGTGCTATGGGAGACATGAGGAGTTACCATTTGATTTTCACCCAGGTGGATGGGTGGGCAAGCGGGCAAGGCCTCCACCAGTGGATCTGCAGCATCTGGGGGGAAAGTACCAGCAGCATGAAAATACAGCATGTGGGAGGGGGGTGTAGTAGCATACCCCTCCTGGGGGAAAAGCTTCAGGCAGAGCACTCAGGCTCAGATTGATGACCCCCCCCGCTGGGCTGAATGGGATGCTGGTCAGAGTCCCCTGCAGAAAGCACAGACTTGGGGGGGGGGGGGGGGGGGGAATGTAGCTCATGTGGGTCTGAAGGAAACAAAACTGAGGCACACAGGTAAGAAAAGCAAATTTATAATGGTGGACTAATGCATTTCCTGTTTTAGGGAGGAGCCTATTTCTTGGATGCTGCCCTGGGGAAAACTATTTGAGAAAAACACTGCACAAATGCCATGCAACAAAAATTGCAATTTATTCTCTAGGGCCTGCGCTATCTAAAAATAGGATCTCCTAGTCAAAAAGTTAAAGTGGAACTCTGTCAATCAACAGTGACTATTTTTAATCCTTATGCTGCCGACATTGTTTAATAGGAAAATATATTTACTGGGTTTTAAATTGATTCCAGTTCTAGGTAAAATTAGGTAATGCATTCGAGGCGTCTGGGAGGGGCTCTCAGCTAAACAAACCATTCTGATTGCATGCCTGAGCTAAGGGCAGATTGATTCCAGAAAGCAAATAACCCGAATCATTTGCCCTTACTCAAGCTCGTAATGACCAGAAATGCTAGAGGGATGTTTTTCAAAGTGATTTTGCAACAAAAAGCATGCTTAGAATAAAAAAAAAAAAAAAAATGAGTTAAACAGCTGTTTTTGGTTTGTTGTGCTCAGATGCAGTGTAGTTCTGCTTTAGGCTCGATTCACATATGTGGGTGGCTGTGGGAATTGCAGTGATTACCAAACACGCAGTAAAAATCTGCTGCTGTGCTCTGGTACACATGTACCAGAACTGCGGGGTTACTAAAAAGGTGCATCAACCTTTTTTCCTGCATGAAATTGCGGCACAGCAACCCATTCAAATAAATGAGCTGCTGTGCCAGAGCAAATGCAGCCTGCAAGAGCGTAAATATATGAACCGAGGGTTAAGAATGGCTGCAGATACTCCTAGTCCCCTTCCCAAGTAGGAGAAGAGAGCCTAAAAAGACAAAGCCAGGGCACAGGATTACCTGCTTTTGTAGGTAAACTCAGATGTGCCTTTGGAGGTCATTGAGAAGCAAGGAAAGTTAAAATTAGTTGGTAGTGTATAGATATTAACTACTTACAGGCGAAGTTCCTCAAACGACTTCACTGAAAATAAAGGCGAGGTGGGATCCCTCTGTAAGACCTCTACATTTTGAGGCGACTCCACCAAAGATTTATGGATCAGCTTATTTAGGAGAGATGTGGCTGCCAGGTCCACTGTACATGATAGAAGAAAGATGTAAAAATGCAGCAAGGAGAAAATGAAAAAAATAAATAAAAAAAATCACATGTAAACAGTAGTAAGGAAATAAACTAAATATCTATAAGAGCTCATTGACACTTTCTTCAAAAAAGGGCTGCAGACACTTTGTTAAAGCTCTTAAGGGGTTATAAATCCGCAGGGTTTTGCAACCTTAATGCGTTGTATGCATTAAAGTGATGCAGCAGCCCCCCAGACTCCCCCCCCCCCCCCTTACTTGCCTGAACCCAGTCTTCGAGCAATGGGGACAAGCACACCAGCTGCTGTCTCGGGTCCTCATTGGATAGATAGCAGCGGGAGCCATTGGCTCCTGCTGTTAATCAAATCCAATGATGTGGGAGTCAGGGGGTCCTAGAGAGGAGGAGCCAAGAGCGTCGCAGAGGGACCCCAGAAGAAACCAGTTTAAGGTTGAAGCCTCTGCAGTGGTGACAAGGCACCGCTAGAGAGCTTCATTTTAAAGAAGTGTCTTCTAAAATGTCCTAGCATGATACATACTGGCACATTATGAATATTGCCTTGAAGGTGGCAGCTTTAATGCAGTTCACTACCGCTCTAACCAACAATGCCCTGATTGGGTGCCCTAGATTGCCTCCCATGAGTAGTAGAAATCTGCCACAGTACCATTTCATAAAACAGGCAGGATATGGGTGAATACTGTATATTATAAAAACATCAGGGACATGGAAAAGTGGGGAAAAAAAGTTAATATAACTCCATGTATCCATTGTCAAACTTTGTTGCAATATGTAAAAAAAATATGAATTTTATTAGCTATGCAACATAAGTAATCAGGGATCGGCTACAGAAAAAATAAATAAAAAAACACATTCATTTCACACCATGTAGTTCTATGGAATAATGTGCCCCTTCATAATGATTGTCCACTAGAGGTCATTAGAGGAAAAAGGCCTGAAGACAAACCAGGCTGATGTCCATCAATTTAAAAACCGCTTCAATTCTAAATGAAAGCAGTATAAAAACCTAAAAACAATGTAGTACAGCATATTGCAGCTTACCAATCATTAAATGTGGTGGCTGCTTTTTTTTGGCTTGGTTTGCGAAAAAGTTATAGCATTTAAAAGTAGGGGATAGTTTTATGGCATTTTTATTAATACTTTTTAATATACTAGTAATTAAGGGCGAACAGCCATCTTTGTCATGACTGAGACATTATGGCAGACACATCGGACATTTGACACATTTTTAGGACCATTGTCATTTATACAGCAGTGCTATACAAATGCAGTGATTTCTGTGTAAATGATACTGGCAGTGAAAGGGTTAACCACTAGGGGGCAGTGTAGGGCTTATGTCCAGAGGAGTGATTCTAACTGTGGGGGAGGGGGTGTGGCTATGTGTGACACGTCGCTGATCTCTGCTAATCACATGGAGCAGAGATCAGTGATACTGTCACTAGGCAGAACTGGGAAATGCTTGTTTAACATTAGCATCTCCCCATTCTTCCTCCCCGTGAAGCGATCGCGGGTATCCCTGTGGACTCTATGTATACATATGTGAGAGTCCGAGGGACCCGCGACCCACAGCTGAGGTGGGGGAATGTGTCCACAGGACAACTATTAGTTGTGCGCACTCCACAAATCTGGCCTTCATAGAAGAGTGGCAAAAAGAAAGCCATTAGTCCCATTTGCGAAAAGCCATGTGGGGGACACACCAAATGTGGAAGGCAGCGCTAAGATTGAAATTTCTGGCCTAAAAAAATGCTACGTGTGGAGGAAAACCCTGCACATCACCCTGAACACGCCATGCCCACCGTGAAACATGGTGGTGGCAGACTCATGTTGTGGGGATGCATTTCTTCAGCAGGGACAGGGAAGATGGATGGAGCCAAATACAAGGCAATCTTAAGTGGGGTACACACTGAGAAATCAGAACCGATGAACGAAAATTCATACAAAGGGTTTTTTATTTATCGTTTCAGATCATGCGCAGTTGCTCTTGATTTCTTGTACGAGAATGGTACATATTAAAAAACAAAAATAGTTCATTGTGTATGAGAAATTTTGGAGTTTTGGCCTTTCGAGAATTTTTGGACGAAAAGTCAGAATTGGCCGTGGAAAGTTGTGTACACACTAAACAAAAATTCTATGGATGAAAAGGGTCGATTTTCTTAGTGTGTACTAACCTTTAGAGCAGTGGTTCTCAACTCCTGTCCACAGGGCCCACTAACAGGCCAGATTTTATGTATTACCTTGGGGGAGATGCAGACTAGAATACTGCAATCACTGAGCAGCAAACAATATCACCTGTCATGTATTTCAGTTATCTTGCAAACCTGGCCTGTTAGTGGGTCCCGAGGGCGGGAGTTGAGAACCACTGCTTTAGGAGAAAAATCTGCTCGTTCACAAAAAAAGCAGGTTTATACAAATTTTTATAGTGTATAACATTTTTTATTTTAGTAATGCAAACAAACATTCATAGAAATCCCATGCAGGGGATACAAACGAAGCACGATTAAGAGCCATGGAGAGCTAAAAACAGAACATGCTCACGTGTGTATTACAGCAAACTAGAATGGCCTCCCAATTAAAGGCAGGAAACACTGGGCCCCCCAGGTCCAGGGGAAGGGAACAGGGTGTAGACTAGTCCACTTGAAGAGGGAAAGGAGGGAAAAAAAAACAGGTGTTAGAAGTTGAAGAGGAATCTCCTAGGCTGGGGTGTGGATGGCATCAGGTGGGAAGGGCCAAGCTGGACAGATGCAGGGCGGGAAGTGCATAGGACCACCACAGGGCCATATTCAGCCGATTCTGAATTTTCAAGGGAAAAGCCAATATTTCTCATACGGGAACAGAACTAACATTTTTCGTTTAATGTGTACCATGAAGACTGCGCATGATCAGAATAAAAAATAAAAATTGTTCCCCCGATTTAGTGTGTACCCCGCTTTAGCATCTGCAAAAGACTTGACTGGGGCAGAGTTTCACCTTGCAGAAGGACAATGACCCTAAATATACAGGCCAGTGCTACAATAGAATGGTTTAGATTAGTGCTGCAACAAAATTATTTTCATAATCGATTAGTTGGCCAATTATTGTTTTGATTAATTGGATAACCTTTAAAAAAAAAAAAAGTGTAAAGTTAAAAAAAAAAAAAAAATAAAAAAAACACATTCAGAAGTTCTCAGGCACTTACTGATATATATGGATGGTGAAGTGAGCTGTATGTGCGTTGCACTGCACTTCCTGATATGTAAATAATGCATTCTGTATGCAGGCCAACTAATCGATTATTAAAATAGTTGAAACCCATTTCCATAATCGATTGTTTCAGCCCTAGTTTAGATCAAAGCATATCCATGCACTAGAATGGCCCAAAGTCCAGACCTAAATCCAATTGAGAATCTGTGGCAAGGCTTGAAAATTGCTGTTCAGACGCTCTCCATCCAATCTGACAGAGCTTGAGCTATTTTGCAAAAAAGGAATGGGCAAAAATGTCTCTAGATGTGCAAAGCTGGTAGAGACCTCCCCAAAGACTTGCAGCTGTAATTGCAGTGGACGGCGGTTCTACAAAGTACTGAACCATTTATTATTTTTTCTTCCACTTCACAATTATGTGCCAATTTGTGATCTAGATTATCAAATGTTTGCATTCAGGTTTCATACAGCTTTACCATTAGTCTAATAAAACCATAGAAAACAGCAACCTGCAGCAGGACACCCATGACACTCGCCCTCTCCAATGCACCCCCCCGGTTTGAAAACTAGTCTCGACCAGTCTCTTCAGCACACAACTCTTTTGTAAGCGTTGGGATACCAGGAGCACACTTGTTCAATTCTGAAACTCCTACACTGAACACTGCAGTGATGGAAGGGTTGAAGGATGGACTTAACACTGCAGAGGGGTGTAACAGAGCACCTCTGTTCCTGGGTGCTCTTTAGGATCTTTTGATAGATAAAAGGATGGCTTTATCCAATCATAACTGTTTTGGCAGTTGACAACCCCCTGACCCCCACGCAAAAAAAAAAAAAAAGTGGATATAACTTACCAGAATCATCATCTTCATGGCAGGATTTACCTAAACAAAAGTGACATTTTAAGTTGCAAAATTAAGCTCTCAAACACAACAAAACTGCACACCTTGCAGTGCCTATTGCCAAACAGTGAGTGGACACCCCTCCAAAACAGCAGCCATGGGGAGGCGGGGGCCCTGCAGGGCCAACCATCCCAGGGAGGGAAGTCCATGCACTTTAACCACTTGACCACTGGGCACTTAAACACCCTTAATAACCAGACCAATTTTCAGCTTTCGGTGCTCTCGCATTTTGAATGACAATTACTCAGTCATGCAACACTGGACCTATATGAAATTTTTGTCCTTTTTTTCACACAAATAGAGCTTTCTTTTGGTGGTATTTAATCACCGCTGGGTTTTTTATTTTTTGTGCTATAAAAGAAAAAATACCGAAAATTCTGTAAAAAAACGAATTTTTCTTTGTTTCTGTTAGAAAATTTAGCAGATTAGTAATTTTTTCTTCATAAATTTTGGCCAAAATTTATACTACTACATATCTTTGGTAAAAATAAGTACAAATTGGTGGATATTATTTGGTCTTTGTGAAAGTTATAGAGTCCACAAGCTATGGTGCCAATATCTGAAAATTGATCACACCTGAAGGACTGACGGCCTATTTCAATTCTTGAGACCCTAACATGCCAGAAAAGTACAAATACCCCCCAAATGACCCCTTTTTGGAAAGAAGACATTCCAAGGTATTTAGTAAGAGGCATGATGAGTTTTTTGAAGTTGTCATTTTTTCCCACAATTCTTTGCAAAATCAAGATTCTTTTTACTTTTTTTTTTTTTCACAAAATTGTCATATTATCAGGTTATTTCTCACACACAGCATATGCATACCACAAATTACACCCCAAAACACATTCTGCTATTACTCCCGAGTATGGTGATACCACATGTGTGAGACTTTTACACAGCGTGGCCACATACAGAGGCCCAACATGCATGGAGCGCCATCAGGTGTTCTGGAGCACCCAGGACAATTCTGACATTTCTCTCCTACATGTAAAAATCATCATTTATTTGCTAGAAAATTACATAGAACTCCAAAACATTATATATGTTTTTTTAGCAAACACCCTGGAGAATACAATGGTGGTCTTTGCAACTTTTTATCTCGCACGGTATTTGCGCAGTAATTTTTCGAATGCTTTTTTTTGGAAAAAAAAAACAGTTTTGTGCTTAAAAAAAAAAAACACAGTAAAGTTAGCCCAATTTTTGCATAATGTGAAAGATGAAGTTACGCTGAGTAAATAGATACCTAATATGTCACTCTTCAAAATTGCACACGCTCGTGGAATGGCGGCAAACGTCGCTACTTAAAAATCCCCATAGGCGACGATTTACATTTTTTTTACTGGTTATATGTTTTGAGTTACAGAGGAGGTCTAGGGCTAGAATTATTGCTCTCGCTCTAACGTTCGCAGCGATACCTCACATGTGTGGTTTGAACACCGTTTTCATATGTGGGCGGGACTTACGCATGCGTTCGCTTCTGCATGCGAGCACATGGGGACAGGGGCGCTTTCAAAAAAACTTTTTTTTATTGTTCATTTTACTTTATTTTAGTTTGACATTTTTTTCCCCAAAAATTATTTTTTTGATCACTTTTATTCCTATTACAAGGAATGTAAACATCCCTTGTAATAGGAATATGGCATGACAGGTCCTCTTTACAGTGAGATGTGGGGTCAATAAGACCCACATCTCACCTCTAAGCTGGGAAGCCTGAAAAAAAAAAAAAAAAGATTCTGGCTTTGATCGTATTAGCGATTCGGTAGAAGCACCGGAGGGCGGCGGGAGATGTCTATGGCTGGGTATCTCAGAGCATGGTGTTGCAGGGCAATGCAGAGTGTTGCAGGGCAATGCAGAGTGTTGCAGGGCAATGCAGAGTGTTGCAGGGCAATGCAGAGTGTTGCAGGGCAATGCAGAGTGTTGCAGGGCAATGCAGAGTGTTGCAGGGCAATGCAGAGTGTTGCAGGGCAATGCAGAGTGTTGCAGGGCAATGCAGAGTGTTGCAGGGCAATGCAGAGTGTTGCAGGGCAATGCAGAGTGTTGCAGGGCAATGCAGAGTGTTGCAGGGCAATGCAGAGTGTTGCAGGGCAATGCAGAGTGTTGCAGGGCAATGCAGAGTGTTGCAGGGCAATGCAGAGTGTTGCAGGGCAATGCAGAGTGTTGCAGGGCAATGCAGAGTGTTGCAGGGCAATGCAGAGTGTTGCAGGGCAATGCAGAGTGTTGCAGGGCAATGCAGAGTGTTGCAGGGCAATGCAGAGTGTTGCAGGGAATTGCAGAGTATTTGCAGGGAATTGCAGAGTATTTGCAGGGAATTGCAGAGTATTTGCAGGGAATTGCAGAGTATTTGCAGGGAATTGCAGAGTATTTGCAGGGAATTGCAGAGTATTTGCAGGGAATTGCAGAGTATTTGCAGGGAATTGCAGAGTAATGCAGACTATTTGCAGGGAATTGCAGAGTAATGCAGAGTATTTGCAGGGAATTGCAGAGTAATGCAGAGTATTTGCAGGGAATTGCAGAGTAATGCAGAGTATTTGCAGGGAATTGCAGAGTAATGCAGAGTATTTGCAGGGAATTGAGGGGTTAATTTTCGGTGAGCAGCGATGTGGGCACTGCAGATGCAGCCCACATCGCTGCTGACACCGATCTCTTCCCCCTCCGCTGTACCGATTTGACGGAGCGATCACGTGGTAAACGGCCGCGATGAGCGGCCGTTTACCGTGATTCGTGATGCGCCGGGTCCACTGGACCCAGCGGTCACGGATGCTCTCGTGTGCGCGCCCCAGGGGGCGCGCGAGAGCAGAATTCTGGGAGGCCGTTAATTAACGGCCTCTCAGAGTTAAACAACCGCCCTGAAGCCGTTAATCGGCAATGGGCGGTTGTTAAGTGGTTAAAAAAACAAATACAAAATTATGTTATATACTTACCTTCTCTACAGTTGGTTTTGAACAGAGCAGCCCGGAGCGTCTTCTCGGGTCCCTTTTTGCTGCTCCTGGTCCCTCCCGAGTAGAGGTCGACCGATGCCGATATTTAGAAATCATGGTGGCCGATATATGATGCCGATATGTTAGGCCGATTTTTTGTATTTTTATTTTTTTATCCCCCTTCATCTCATAAAACCTAACAGACACATTTCCCACTGGGGCATTTTTTTTAGGCGCTTTTGGGCTAAAAATAGCACCTGTAAAACAGCTCCCCTGCAGTCTGTGTGAAAGCCCGAGTGCTTTCACAGTGAGGCGATGCGCTGGCAGGATGTTAAAAAAAAAAAAAAAAGTCTTGCAAGCGGCACGTTTAGAGTGGTGTATACCGCTCCTCCACCACTCCTGCCCATTGATATTAATGGGCACCACTGCCAAAGCACATGCAATGCGATTTGGCAGCGGTGCTTCACGGGCGCATTTAACCTCTTCTTCAGCCGCTAGATGGATTATATGCGCCCCACTAGCAGCCGAATAGCACCGCTAAAATGATGGTAAATCGCTGCTAAAACTAGCAGCATTTTACCATCAACGCCTGCCCACTCCAGTGTGAAAGCAGCCTATAAAATAAAAACCGGTAGTCAAAACTTTGAGAAAAAAAAAAAAAAAAAAAGGCTAACTTTACCGTTTTAGTTTTTTTTTTTTAAATCATTTAGTATTTTTTCCCCCAAAAAATTGCATTTGAAAGACCTCTGTGCAAATGCCGTGTGACAAAATATTGTAACAACCGCTATTTTATTCCCTAGGGTCACTGCTAAAAAATATATATAATTTTTTGGGGGTCTAAGTGATTTTCTGGAAGAAAATACAGGACTTTTACTTGTAAGCAACAAGTGTCAGAAAAGATTTAGTCTTTAAATGGTTAAACTGAGAACTCTACACAGAGATGAGGTCATTCATTCAAGTGTAAACATTTTATCTTTTTGCTCTTTTCTTGGAAGACTGCCCAGAGAGGAGACAAGTGCTTCTATGAAGACTCAGGCAACTTACACTGACTTCTATTACAGAAGTAATTTCCAAGTCCCGCTGTAGTTCTAAATCGGCCTTTTTATCAGCTCAATCAGCCGATGCCGATTAATTAAAAAACGGCAAATATCGGCCGATATATCAGTCGACCTCTACTCCCGAGTGCCCCCCAGTCAGCAGCTTTCTATGGGGACACTGGAGCCGAGTCACAACTCTGTTTCCATTCAGGCACAGATCCCCCAATGTGGCCCTGCCCCCCCTCTCCTCTGACTGACAGCCGTGGGAGCCAATGGTCCCGCTGCTGTGTCTCAGCCAACCAGGGAGCGTCCCAGATGGCTTAGAGTTTTGTGGACATCACTGGAGATCGGGCATCAAGTATTAGGGGTGCTGGGGTGGCTGCTACACAAAAGATTTATCCTAATGCATAGAATGCATCAAGATAAAAAACCTTCTGCCTTTACAACTGCTTTAACAATCCAGCAGAGCGTGCAGGTAAAACACCATGACAAATCCTACTTGATGCTTAAGCAAACTCCAGCGCCAGGTAATACATGTCCCCGCAAAGCCGCCCCCCCCCCCCCACTATGATTGCTGTCCTTTACAATGACGATCACTGAAACAGCAATGTTTTCAACTGTCATGAATGGGTTATATTTCTAACAGCCATGATAACTAGGGATCTGTGATTAGCTATAGCCAACCACATGGTACGGTGATTGGTCCAGGTACCATGTGATAGCTGTGGGTCAATCACAGGAAGCACAGCTGTTATGACAATAATTCATATTAGCCTTATGTGATCGCAGGCAGCTCAAAGCAGCCAGGTACCAGGAGCAGCAATCCACCATGCGAGGTGGACACAGCAGTTGCAGTGTGCCCCAGGCTGGATGATGTACATGTATGTGAGCCAGCCTGCGTGTGCTGCCTGCAGTAAATGTACTGTGTGTGCAGATGGCAACTGGGTAATACTACATCATACAAAAAAAAAAAAAAAAAAAAATTCAGACAATTGTGCTTTTCCAACCTTGTAAATGTTTGGGGGAAGATACTTCACTGTCCCACGATGTGCCCTCTTCTCATACATCAATACCTGACCTCACAATTGCATTTTGGCAAAGTGGACAAATGCACAGAAACCAGAAAACTGTGAAAAGCCTCCCAAGAGATATGAAGGAGATTGAAACTGCAAAGTGGGGGGGAAGGGGGGTGTTAACCACATATTAATGATATTTGTACTGGCATAAGATCTTGAACATGTGTGTGGATGTGATGGTTTGGTGTCCACAAACCATCAGCCATATAGCATATTGTCACATACTTGTACTGATATAGTCCCACTGCCATTCCCCACAGTCCATAACCGTACCTGGTAATTTTGTATCCTTGGGAGGAACAAAACCAATAATCTGTAAAATGAAAAAACAAAGTTCACAAAACATTTACAGAAACTAAAATAGACATTTATACCAAATTTGTATGAACTGCAATTCTTTCCCCATCTCCCCTTTCTCAAGTGTACAACTTCAAGAGTTTCACTTTACTTGCATGTAATGCTCTGCAAAAAGGCTGCTTTCACACTGATCAGTTTTTCATTTTTGCGTTAAAAAAAAAAAAAAAAAACACGCATGACCATTAAATCCAATTGAAATCTTCACACTGAAGAGTTGCAGGTCCGTTGCATTTTTCAAAGGCCTGCAAGATGCATGATTTCGGTGCAGTAAAAAGACATCCCCATTGAAATGACTGGAATACGTACCGAAAACACACTGGCTGTTGAGTTTTACTACATTTTTTGCAATGGAGCCGCGTGAAATATAAATTTTTTGTTAAAATTTATGGCAGAGTGCATAGTGCAATAAACAGCAGGTGATCAAATACCAAAAAAAAAATATTTCTGGAGAAAAAAAAAAGCGCAAATTTTGTTTGGGTACAGTGTCGAACAACCACGCAATTGTCAGTTAAAGCGACTCGGGGCCAAATTGTAAAAAGTGCTCTGGTCAAATCTTCCGGGGCTGAAGCGGTTAAATTGCATAATAGCAATTTTAAAATTACATGACCGCCATGGAACTGCAAGCTACGCGTTTGGCTTGAGCTCACAGTGCATCTCCACGATCTGTCAAACAGCGCGGCCCAGGTTAAAATTATCATGGCACAAATTCAATTAAAATTTTTTCCACAGATTTCTTTTGGTGGTATTGGAGCACCTCTGGGTTTTTTTTATTTTGATATGAGAGACAAAATTTTTTTGAAAATATTCACTTTCTGCTGTGAAACTCATCCAATAATTTTTTTTTTTTAAATGGCGGTTATGATCAGCGACATAATGGGACCGCGATGTGCTGTGAAGCAATCCGACACCAAGATTTACCAATACTGGAGCACTCAGAATCTAGTGCAGCTGTGCACAGTAGCCAATCACCATCAGCTTGTAAATTAGGCTTTGGCAATTAAGCCCTGTTCAGGCCTTATGCACACGGACGTTTTTACAGCCGCTTTTTTGAGCGTTTTTTGCATCTTAAAAACGCCTGTCCATGTTAGTTATGGCTTCATGCCCACCTAGGCGTTTTTGAGCTGCAAATGGCATAGGCGTTTTTAAGCTGTAAAAAAAAACCCAGGACCAGTGCGTTCCGTGGCGTGGACCTAGAGCTGTAAAAACGCGAATCGCGGGAAAACGCCCAAAATCGCGCACAAACTCGCAAAAAACGCGCAACATATTGTCTCTTTTCTGAGTGCTATAGCCAAGAGATGTGTTTCTTTATAAAAAAAGATTTTTCCAGGCATTGGAGCTAGCTTTGCAGCCAGTTTTTTTAAAACATCCGTGTGCATGAGCACTCACATTGCAGGTGGGATTGAAATCGTGTTCAGCTGAACTCTCACATTTTCAAATCTGCATTTCATGAGTTTTTGTTGGGGGGGATTTGAAAGACATCTGTGCCAATGTGTAAGCACAGATAGAAATTGAAATAGCCCCCCAAAGGCGCCAAAAGTAGTGCAGGAACTATGTTTGGAAATCGTTGTGGTGCTGCAAAGTCGGCGTTGCACCGATTCGGACGGTGCCTTTTCTGGCAATAGACAAACGAGACATTTTGAGGGTACATCGTAAACAAAATGCATAAAGATGGTGCTGCCATAAGGCTGGATTCACACCTATGCAGTTTTAGTGCATTTTGCAGATTTGCACTACAGTCCATTTAACATGGTTTCCTATGGAACATGTTCTGTAGTGCAAAAAGCACTAAAAATGCATAGGTGTGAATCCAGCCTGAGACCATACAACAGAACAAAAATATTACAGAGCACACATGCAAAAAAAAAAAAAAAAAAAAAAAAAAGGGGGGGGGATTTGGTCACATCATATTGCTATATGGCGCTTAAGCCCACTTACTGCAACAGAGTACCCCATTAGAAGGTCCTACACTATCCATAGACTGGGAGAGCCTGCTTCTCTGAACCATGGGAGCTATACTCCTCTATATGGGAGAACATAATGTCTCCACCATGACACAGGTGGTCACTAATGAGAGGTACTTACTGTACTTAAACCTGGAAGCCGATTGGTTTCTACACAGAATAGAGCCAGATTTTGGACTTAGAAGCTTTAGTAACTCACTGCCACCAATACAGAAATATGCACGGTCACCGTACTTATGACTGGTAGGGAATAGGTTAACCAGGGGGAATTAAAGGGGTAACTGTAGGGAGGGGCACTGCACCAACTGATTACCATAGATGTGGCACTGCCCCACCCCCCAACACATGGGGGGGGGGCTACTGCTTCACAACACAGGTGGGGCCATGATACAGGGGCAAACCACTCCACCCACCAGAGATTGGGGGGCACACCGCCCGGCAATCACCAGATGAAGGGGGGCACACCAGAGATGGGGGGGGGGCACACTGCCCCGCAATCACCAGAGATGGGGGGGGGCACGCTGCCCCGCAATCACCAGAGATGGGGGGGGCACGCTGCCCCGCAATCACCAGAGATGGGGGGGGGCACGCTGCCCCGCAATCACCAGAGAGGGGGGGGGGGCACGCTGCCCCGCAATCACCAGAGATGGGGGGGGAGGCACGCTGCCCCGCAATCACCAGAGATTGGGGGGGGGGCACGCTGCCCCGCAATCACCAGAGATGGGGGGGCACGCTGCCCCGCAATCACCAGAGATGGGGGGGGGGCACGCTGCCCCGCAATCACCAGAGATGGGGGGGGGGGGGCACGCTGCCCCGCAATCACCAGAGATGGGGGGGGGGGGCACGCTGCCCCGCAATCACCAGAGATGGGGGGGGGGGCACGCTGCCCCGCAATCACCAGAGGGGGGGGGGGGGCACGCTGCCCCGCAATCACCAGAGGGGGGGGCACGCTGCCCCGCAATCACCAGAGGGGGGGGGGGCACGCTGCCCCGCAATCACCAGAGAGGGGGGGCACGCTGCCCCGCAATCACCAGAGATGGGGGGCACGCTGCCCCGCAATCACCAGAGATGAGGGGGGGCACGCTGCCCCGCAATCACCAGAGATGAGGGGGGGCACGCTGCCCCGCAAACACCAGAGATAAGGGGGGCACGCTGCCCCGCAAACACCAGAGATAAGGGGGGCACGCTGCCCCGCAAACACCAGAGATGAGGGGGGGCACGCTGCCCCGCAAACACCAGAGATGAGGGGGGGCACGCTGCCCCGCAAACACCAGAGATGAGGGGGGGCACGCTGCCCCGCAATCACCAGAGATGAGGGGGGGCACGCTGCCCCGCAATCACCAGAGATGAGGGGGGGCACGCTGCCCCGCAATCACCAGAGATGAGGGGGGGCACGCTGCCCCGCAATCACCAGAGATGAGGGGGGGCACGCTGCCCCGCAATCACCAGAGATGAGGGGGGGCACGCTGCCCCGCAATCACCAGAGATGGGGGGGGGGGGCACGCTGCCCTGCAATCACCAGAGATGGGGGGGGGGCACGCTGCCCCGCAATCACCAGAGATGGGGGGGGGGCACGCTGCCCCGCAATCACCAGAGATGGGGGGGCACGCTGCCCCGCAATCACCAGAGATGGGGGGGGCACGCTGCCCCGCAATCACCAGAGAGCCAAAAAGAAAACCCCAAACAAACCAAACCCCCCCCCCCATCAGAGGTAGCAGTGCCGTGGGTGGTAGGTTGGACCCCCTGCCATGTTTTTATTGCCAAGTTTTCCCCTCTGCAGGAGAGATCTTTTCTCCATTTGGAGAAATCATTCCCATTGGGGCCGCAGGTACATACAAAGCACTGTGTTGTCACCTGAACAGAAGTGGAGAATCTTCCACTAGGGGCCACCTAAGGAGGCCTCGACCTTTGCAGACTTTTCTTCAGAAGAGGAAGCACATGGGAATCTCCTCTGTGGGGTCACAACACGTTAGGCCTAGATGTTTGCTGTTCCATATTGCAGTGCAGGATATTTCCCAGCACAGCGATGTATGGGGGTGTAGTGTGCTATAATAGGCCTGCACTGTATTAATATGATCCTTACACACAGACGGGGCACTGGACTAATATTTCCAGGGTTGTCCCTTACTCAGAACCAACCCAACCGCTTTCCTTCCTTCCTCCCCCCTGTCTATACACTCACATTATTGTTCTGCAGGTCGCTGGGCTTCCCAAACGGGTACCACTTCTCCACCCTGCCCGCCAGAGCCCCCCGTCCCCGGCCTCGTGTTCTGCACAGCGCCTCCGCCATCTCTCGTCTTCTCCGCACCTCGCACGCGGTTAGGAACGCCTGGGCGTGGCCTTTATAGATGAGGACACGCCCCCTGACTTCGCCCGGGCAGAACGTCACGGCGCTACGCAGCACGTTGGCGGGAAACAGTGTGTATGGGCCTTTCTGGTCCTCCTTAGTTGCAGGTGGCGCTGTGAAGGGCATGGTTCTTACAGGCTTCTCCGTGCGTTGATTGGGGCCAATGAGCTGTGAGGGCGACAGAAACTCAGAAAGAGAGAGGGGTGAGTCAGTGTACTATAAACATTGTCAGGGGACCTCAGAGGGTGTTATTGTCACCCGTTAGTGTGATCTTAGACTTAGTGGATACCTGGGTGACCTCACAGCTTATGTCCCTGGAGGGTCTTGGTGTGACCTCGAATGGTGTCAATATGACCCCTAAAATTTGTCACTGTCACCATTATGACATCAGTGGACATTGTGTGACCTCAGAGAGCATGTGACCTTAGTGGGTGTAGGTATGGCATTAGACCATGTCAGTGTGACCTCAAAAGGGGGGTGGGTGTAGGTATCACCTTGGATAATGTTGGTGTGACCTCAGAGCCTCACTATAACCCCTAAAGGTTGCAATGCGACCTTAGAGGACATCCGGATGACCTCTAAATGTTGTCAATGAGACCTTGGAGGGTGTTTGTATCAGGCATCGGTGTGACCCCCCAAAGCTTGTCAATGTGACACCTTAGCATAGGTATGACCTTTAGATAATGTTGGTGTGACCTCAGATAGCATTTGTATCACCCCCAAAGGTTGCAGTGTGACCTCCAGAGGACATTAGTATGACCCCAAATGGTGTCATTTGACCTCAAAAGGCATTGGTATGACTTTAGGGGTATCATGTGACATCAGAGGGTATCGTGAACTCACAGGGTGTCAATAGAACCCCTAGAGGTCATCAGTGTGACCTTAGTGGACATCTGTGTTACCTCAGAGCATGTGACCTCTAAAGGTTGTCAATGTGACCTTAGAGGATATAGGTATCACATTAGACCGTGTCAGTGTGACCTTAGTGGGTGTAGGTATGACCTTGGATAATGTTGGTGTGACCTCAGAGCGCCAGTATAACCCCTAAAGGTTGCAATGCGACCTTAGAGAATGTGAGGGTGACCTCAGAGAGCATATGACCTCTAAATGTTGTCAATGTGACCTTGGAAGGTGTTTGTATCAGGTATCAGTGTGACCCCCAAAGCTTGTCAATGTGACACCTTAGCGAGCATAGATAATGTTGGTGTGACCTCAGAGAGCATTCGTATCACCCCCAAAGGTTGTATGATCTCAAATGGTGTCATTTGACCTCAAAAGGCATCGGTATGACTTTAGGGGTATCATGTGACTTTAATATAACCCCTAGAGGTCATCAGTGTGACCTTAGTGGACATCTATGTTATCTTAGAGAGCATATGACCTCCTAAAGGTTTTTATTTTTTTTGCGCAACAAACAAAAAAGACCAGCCATTTAAAAAAAAAAAAACGTTTTTTTACTTTTTGCTATAATAAATATCCCCCAAAAATATATAAAAAAACGAATTTCTCCCTCAGTTTAGGCCAATATGTATTCTTCTAAATATTTTTGGTAAAAAAAATCGCAATAAGTGTATATTGGTTTGCGCAAGAGTTATAGCGCCTACAAAATAGGGGACAGATTTATTGCATTTTTATTAAATTTTTTTTATTTTTTATTATTAGTAATGGCGGTGATCTGCAATTTTTATCGTGACTGTGACTTTGCGGCGGAGAGATCAGACGCTTTTGACACTATTTTGGGACCAGTGACATTTATACAGCAATCAGAGCTAAAAAATAGCCACTGATTACTGTGTAAATGTCGCTCGCAGGGAAGGGGTTAAACACTAGGGGGCGATCAAGGGGTTAAGTGTGTTTCCTCAGTGTGTTCTAACTGTGTGGGGGATGGGCTACCACTGACAGGACAGAGATCACGGCTCCTAATGACTGGGAGCAGTAGATCCTTGTCATGTCACTAAGCAGAACAGGGAAATGCCTTGTTTACATGGGCACTTCCCAGTTCTTCCTCTCCTCATTGCATTCACGGGCCGCCTGCGGACATCGTCATCTCCTGCTATCCTGCTTTTGCGGACTGATGTATGAGTACGTCAGTTTGCACAGGAGTGTCATTCTGCCAACTTGCATCAGCGTGAGGTTGTTGGCAAGCGGTTAATGTTGGCGTAACTTCTGAGTGTCAGTATAACCCCTAAGGTTTTCAATGCGACCTTAGAGGACAGTGTCGGTGTGACCTGAAAGGGCATCAGTGTGACCCCCCCAAGAGGATGTCAGTGTGGCCTTAGTGGGTGTAGGTATCACCTTAGATAATGTTGGTGTGACCTCAGAGCGTCAGTATAACCCCTAAAGGTTGCAATGTGACCTTAGAGGATGTGAGGGTGACCTCTGAGGGCATATGAACTCTAACAGTTGCCAATGTGACCTTGGAGGGTGTTGGTATGACCTCAGGGATCATCAGTGTGACCTCAAATGGTGTCATGTGACCTCAAAGGGCATCAGTATGACTTTAAATGGTGTCAGTATGACCTCAAAGGGTTTCAATATAACCCCTAAAGGTCGTCGCTGCGACCTTAGAGGTCACCAGTATGACCTTAGTGAACATCTGTGTGACCTCAGAGATCATATGACCTCTAAAGGTTGTCAGTGTAACCTTAGAGCATATAGGTATGACATTAGACAGTGTCGGTGTGACCTGAAAGGGCATCAGTGTGACCCCCCCCCCCCAGAGATTGTCAGTGTGACCTTCATGGGTGTAGGTATCACCTTAGATAATGTTGGTGTTACCTCAGAGCGTCCAGTATAACCCCTACAGGTTGCAATGTGACCTTAGAGGACGTGAGGGTGACCTCAGAGAGCATATGACCTCTAAAAGTTGTCAATGTGACCTTGGAGGGTGTTGGTATGACCTCTGGGATCATCAGTGTGATCTTTAGAAGGCATCAGGATGACCTCAAAGGGCATCGGCGTGACCCCCAAAGATTGTCAATGTGATCCCTTGGTGAGCATATGACCTTTAGATAATGTTGGTATGACCTCCAGAGAGTGCCAGTATAACCTCTAAAGGTTGCAATGTGACCATAGAGGATGTATGGGTGACCTCACATGACGTTCGTATGACCCCTAAATGTTGTCAATGTGACCTTGGAGTGTGTTAGTATGACCTCAGGGGTCATCAGTGTGACTGCAGATGGTGCTAGTTTTACCGCCAGGGAATTTAAAGCAGACCCCCCCATATTTTACAGCCAAATAGGCATCCGTCATAGCCCCTGTTTGATCTGCAGTTGCCATAGCGCTGCTCCTATGATCAGTTATGACACTAGCATTTGATGGCTTGACAGATCAGCTAAAATCACAAACAACTGTGACAGTTCTTCATATGTAGCACTAACCCCCGAAGGAGCTGCTGGTTATTTTTGGGCTTACCGTTACCTTCCGTTCTCCTTGTTGCACGTCTAGGGGATGTCCCGTGGTAGATGGTCCAGTAACTTGATCCACTTGAATGGATTTTATTTGCAAAAACTCAGACCATTGAACTGTCTTTCAACTTGGGATCAGAGGGTTGGGAAGGAAAGTTCAGGTTCTCTCAATGTCAAAGTCCAAAAATGTTAAAGAACTTGCTTACTTTGACTGCATTCAGAGAACAGCCATTCTCAGCTGGATGATCACTCAGGTTGGACAGTCCCTCTCTCACAAGGCCTAGCAGCCAACCGGGTGCTTACTCAAAGTCTTTATCACTGACGTTGTTGCAGAACACGTAGGGAAACTAAGCTGTAGGACACTTGTAGGATTCCTGGATTTCTCAGCCTGCTTGGCGATATCCACAAGACCGGATTCTCTCGGTTACTTCAGCCCTTCCAGGCTCTTGTTAAGAAAACCAACCCGTACGTGGTGTTCTTCTAAAGAATCCTCCCCAGGAATGCTTGAAGTACACTGGGTCTCTCCCGAACCGGAGACAGCACCCAGCCACCTCAGAATCCTCCTCTAGTTCCCTTGCCTTGGGCTAGCCAGCCCTGAGACATCAAAGTCGGGTGGATCCGCACCCCAGGCCATAGCCTTCCTGGGGGCTGGTCAGGAGGACCAGGTCCATGTAATCAGCACAACATACTGGACCGGAACCCCGAACCACGTGACGTCCGCATCTTAAATACCCTCTCCCAGAGGGCACAGCGATAGGGCCACTCCCACTGACCTGGCTTCGGAAGAGAGTAACTTAAGCACCTGACCAGACTATCGTTCCATGCTTGCCAAAGAGACAGTGCCCCCTGTGGCCAGGCTGAACATCTCACAGCCCAGTCAGACTGACACAGAAGTCAAATTTAGGCAAATAGATTCAAACCAAACTGTAGTTTGGGTAAAGATAAATTTTGAAAAACACATAGCGCGTGCTCTTCAGGAGCCCGGCGCTACAGATAGAAGGCCTTGAATGTAATTTTTCAGTATGACCTCCAAAGGGTGTCATGTGACATCAAGGGGGGGTGTCAATATAACCTCCAAAGGTATTGTGAAATCACAGGGTATAAATATGTCGCCTACAGGTTATCCGTGCGAGTTTAGAGGTAATCAGTATGACCTTAGTGGACATCTCTGAGGTAACACAGAACATATGACCTCTAAAGGTTGTCAATGTGACCTTAGAGGATATGTATGTGACACTAGATGGCGTCAGTGTGATCCCCAAAGTATGTCAATGTTACCTTAGCGCAGGCTTCGACAAATCCCAGGCGCCAGGTCGCCGTTGCGACTAGAAATTGTGCCCTGGCGCCTGGGTTTTTGTCACTGACAGGGGCCTCTGCTACAGGGCTGGCTGTGGGGTCTTGGAAAGTGGAGGCCCTCCAGACACAGAGCACTGTCTGGTAGTCGGGATGGAGCAGGAAGAGAGCAGCTTAGCAGCCGCTGACATCCTCCTCCCTTCTCCACACACTGTTGGCAGAGCAGCGCCGCAGTGTATGAAAATATATGTAGAGAGGAGCTGTCGAAAATGAGGCTGGACAGGACCCAGCTATCCAACACCAGCCAATGGGATGGGATCTGGGCGAGCCGATACGTGTATGTGGCCACGCCCCTTTCTTAAGCAGCCCAATCATTGGCTGGATAGCTGCTGGGTCCCGCCCACCCCAGGTCCCACCTACCTCTGACATCACGCTGAATTTGTCAGCTCCTCTCTCTCCCTACAGTTTCACACACTGCAAAGCATTCAGTTTCACAGTTACACTATCGGCTGTGAAACATTCCAGTGCCACCTGCCAGTGCCATGTGCCACCTGCCAATGCCAGTTAGAGCCACCTGCCAATGCCAGTTAGTTCCAGTTAGTGTCATGTGCCAGTCAGTGCCACCTGCCAGTGCCACTTGCCAATCAGTGCCACCTGCCAGTGCCATCCAGTGCTACGTGCCAATGTCACCTGCCAGTTAATGCCATGTGCCAATGCCAGTTGGTGCCACCTGCCAGTGCAATCCAGAGCCACTTGCCAATCAGTGCCACCTGCCAATGCCAAGCAGTGCCTACCAATGCCACTTGCCAGTGTCACCTGCCAGTTAGTGCCACCTGCCAGTGCTACCTGACAGTGCCACCTGCCAATGCCAGTTAGTGCCACTTGCCAATCAGTGCAATCCAGTGCCACTTGCCAATCAGTGCCAACCAGTGCCACCTGCCAATGCCTACCAGTGCCACCTGCCAATGCCAACCTGTGCAATCCAGTGCCACCTGCCAATGCAATCCAGTGCCACCTGCCAATGCAATCCAGTGCCATCTGCCAGTGCCACCTGCCAGTGCCAACCATTGCCACCTGCCAGTGCCAAGCAGTGCCAATTGGTGCCACCTGTCAGTGCTGCCCATCAGTGGCACCTCAGTGCTGCCTATTGGTGCCCATCAGTGCCACCTGTCATTGCCCATCAGTTCCAACCTCAATGCCGCCCCATCACTGCCCATTAGTGCAGCTTATCAGAGCACATCAGTGAAGGAGAAAAAAAAAACCCTATTTGCAAAATCTCATAACAAAACAAAAGTTGTCAAGCCCTGCCTTAGCGGGTTTAGGTATGACCTTAGATAATGTTGGTGTGACCTCAGACAGCCTCAGTATAACACCAAAAGGTTGCAATGTGACCTTAGAGGACCTTTGGGTGAGATCAGAGGGCATCGGTATGATCTCAAAGGGTGTAACGTGACCTCAGAGGGCATTAGTATGACTTTAGAAGGTGTCGTGACATCAGAGGGTGTCTGTATGACTTCAAAGGGTGTCATGTGAACTCACAGGGTGTCAATATAACCCCTAAAGCTCTCGTTGCGACCTTAGAGGTCATCAGTATGACCTTAGTGGACATCTGTGACCTCAGAAAGCGTATGACCGCTAAAGGTTGTCAATGTGACCTCAGAGGACATCAGTATGACCTCAAACAGCATCATGTGACCTCAGGGGTGTCAGTATGACTTTAAAGTGTGTCAAGTGACTTTACAGTGTATCAATACGACCCCTAAAGGCCATCAGTGCGACCTTAGAGGTCATCAGTTTGACCTTAGTGAACATCTGTGTTACCTCAGAGAGCATATGACCTCTAAATGTTGTCAATCTGACCTTAGAGGAAATGGGTATGACATTAGACAGTGTTGGTGTGACCTGAAAGGGCATTGTTGTGATCCCCAAAGGTTGTCAATGTGACCTTAGCGAGTGTAAGTATGACCTTCATGTTGGTGTGACCTCAGCATCAATATAACCCCTTAATTTTGCAGTGTGATCTTAGAGGACGTTTGAGTGACCTCAGAGGGCATTGGTATGACCCCTAAAAGTTATGACATCAAGGGGTGTCGGTATGACCTCAAAGGGTGTCATGTGAACTTAGAGTGTGAATGAATGAATTAATGAAATATTTGTATAGCGCACAACGCGAACTGAATCGCCTCAAGGCGCTGTGATGAGCTTTGGTCATCAGCTAGAAGAGGAAGGTCTTGAGTTTTTTCCTAAAATTAAGGTGGTTTTCTTCCAGGCGGATGTTGATTGGTAGAGCATTCCATAGCCGAGGTCCTTGGACAGCGAATCTCCTATCCCCCGTAGATTTGTACTGGACTTTTGGCACGAGGAGGAGGTTTTTGTTGGCTGATCGAAGACTGCGGTTTGGTGTGTAATGATGTATTTTCTCAGCTAGGTATTGAGGAGCTTCTCTATGCACACATTTGTGGGTGAGGCAGAGGGTCTTGAATGTGATCCGATTCTTTACGGTTAGCCAAGGTAGGCTCCTCAGGGAAGGAGAGATTGATTCCCAGGGTTTTTTTCTTGTTATCAGCCTTGCCGCCATGTTTTGGATAAGTTGTAATCGTGCAAGTTGATATTGTGGTAATCCTATGTAAAGCGAGTTTGCGTAGTCCAGTCGTGAATTAAAGAGGAGCTGCACAAAAAAAAAAAATATTAAAAGCCAGCAGCTACTAATATTGCAGCTGCTGACTTTTAATAATATCACACTTACCTGTCCCAGGTTCCAGCGATGTCGGCGGCAGATGACGAGCGATCGCTCGTCTCGCTGCAGCCACCGCCGCCATCCTCTGTCAGGGAATCGGGAAGTGAAGCAAGAGGGCTTCACTGCCCGGTTCCCTACTGCGCATGCGCGAGTCGCGCTGCGCTGGTTCCCCACTGTGTCTCTGGGAACTGTGTGTTTCCCAGAACACAACGGGGGGGGGGGGGCGGAGCCATGCGGCGGTGGGCGGAGCCATGCGGCGGTCTGGCCGGAAGTGGGTGCAGTTACCTGGATTATCCAGGTAACTGCACCCCCCTCCCCCCCGAAAGGTGCCGATTGTGGCACCGGAGGGGGGGAGGGATAATACTAGCGGAACTTCCCCTTTAGGGTGAAGAACCGCTTTAATGATTGTTCCAACTACCACTGCTTTGTCATTCTTTGGGATAAAAGGGATGAGTCTGCATAGCATGCGTAGCAGATGGTGAAATCCACTGACTACTGCTCCTATTTGTGCATCCATTGACATTTGTGAGCCTAAAATAACCCCAAGACTCTTGGCCTTGGTCTTTGGGGAGATGGTCTGCCCAAAGACGGTGGGTGGAGTCCAGGAGGTTTTGGTTACGGAATTATGATTTGGGTGTAAGATAAGAAGCTCTGTCTTTGATTTGTTGAGTTTGAGGGAGTTGGTGGTCATCCAGTCTTCTACTGAATTGAGGCAGTTTTCAAGTTGTAGGTGGTGATCTTTTTGTCCAGTGATACGGAAATAAAGTTGCGTGTCGTCAGCGTATGAGTGGAAGCAAAGGTCTGAACATCTGATGATTTAGAGGAGTGGGTGGATGTAAATGTTGAAAAGAACTGGTGAGAAAGGTGATCCTTGAGGGACTCCGCAGGCAACTGCCCGGGTTTCAGAGAAGAATTTTCCTAGTTTCACTGTCTGTGAACGATTTCCTAGGAAGGACGGAAACCATTGGAGATCTACGTCTTGGACTCCGGCTACTTCTGTGAGGCGGACGAGTAGAGTTTTGTGGTCTACTGTATCAAACGCTGCGCTGAGGTCTAACAGTACGAGGAGACACGGCTCTCCGTCATCCGCTGCTTTGAGGGCATCGTCCCAAATCTTGAGGAGAGCTGTTTCTGCTCCATGACCCGGGCAGAAGCCTGATTGCAGCGGGTCCAGGAGTTTGTGTGTATCCAGGTGGAGTTGTAACTGTTGTACTACAGCTTTCTCCATGATCTTCGAGATGGTGTTAAGGCTTGTGATTGGCCTACGGTTGTTTGGGTCCTGAGGGTCCAGGTTAGGTTTCTTTAGCAGAGGTTTGACGATGACTTGTTTGAAGGTGCTGGGAACGATCCCTTCTTGGAATGATCGGTTTATCAGGTGCGTCATAGTGGGAGCCACGATGTCGGAACATTCTTTGTGCCAATATGGCCCCTAAAGGTCATTAGTGCGACCTTGGAGATTACTTTAGTGGACCACTGTGTGACCTCAGAGAGCATATGACCTCTAAAAGTTTTCAATGTGACCTTAGAGGATGTTGGTATGACCTTTAGGGGTCATCAGTGTGACCTTAGAAGGTGCAGGTATGACCTCCATAGTGCACCAGTGTGACTTCAGATGGTGCCAGTGGGACAAAGGATTTTAAAGCAGAACTAAACCCAGCCCCCCCCCCGCTTATCTTTTACAGCCAACTAGGCAGCCATCATAGCCTCTGTTTGATCTGCAGTTGTCATAGCGTAGCGTTGCTCCTATGCTCAGTTGTGACTCCAGCATTTGATGACTTGACGGATAAATCACAAGCAACTGCAACAATATTGACTGGGTGTAACAAGACGTCAACTGCCACCTTCTGACAGCAGGCATACTATGGCTGAGTGTAGGGTGTACCAAGATAGCAGTGCGGTGTTCTGGCAGAATGTCACTTCCGTTACTGAATCTGACGGGTCGCCAATTCTGAAGGAACACCCAGCATTTGTCTTGGGAAAACAAAACAACATAAAACTATTATTTAATATTTATTATTATAAGTTGTAGTGAGGCCAATCTGTGCCCATTACTTATTATGTCAATTGCCAATCAGTGCTGCCTTTCAGTGCCTGCCCATCAGTTCCCATCAGTGGCCACCAGTGCCACCTATCGGTGCTGCTTATCAGTACCACCAATCAGTTTGGTGCTGCATATTAGTGCCTCCTCGTCAGTGCCCATCAGTAGACTATTGATTGTCTGTATTGTGCTTTTAAAACTGTCACATGACATTATAAATAAATAGTATCAGTATCGGTACTTGTACTCGGTCTTATAGTGGTATCGGTGCAACGCTACCATTTACTATGATCAGCTGCGTCCTAAGGACGCAGCAATCACATAGTGCTCCGCCGGGACATCCTCCCAGAAAAGTAAGCCCGCGCTTTTTAGCCATCTTTCGGCTATATGGCATGCATGAGCTGGTTAATGCAGATGTGTGAATGTTTGTTTTCATTCGAAAGCAACTACAGCCAAAGTCAACAGCCTGTACCCTACCAACGTGGCTTTCTGTGTCTCATTCATGGTGGGACACGTAGAAACACGGCATAATTTCACCACCTTGGGTTAAAGGAGACTTCCAGCCTGAGCTCGTTTGGCTGGGCTTCTCCTTGGGCTGCTTTCACACTGAGGCGCTTTACATGCGCTATAGCGCTAAAAATAGCGCCTGTAAAGAGCCTCTCCTGTCAGTCCAGTGTGAAAGCCTGAGCGCTTTCACACTGGAGCAGTGCGCTGGCCGGACCCTAAAAAAAGTCATGTAAGAGCGGTGTATACACCGCTCCTAAAGTACCCCTGCCCATTGAAATCAATGGGCAGCGCCGCCGAAGTGGCGGCAAAGCGCCGCTTTTGACCCCTTTTCGGCCGTTAGCGGGGGTTAAAAGCGTCCCGCCATTGGCTGAAAAGGGCCGCAAAAACGACAGTAAATCACCGCTAAAAATAGCGGCTCTTTAGCGCCAACACCCCATTGTGAAAGTAGCCTTGGTGTCACAGGAGTGCAATTTGTGTGACCCGTTTTCAGCAGAGAGCGGTCTGAAGTTTTTGCTCTCTGCTGACGTCCCACAGATCAGTCCAGGCACCGCGGCATCCCGACTCTGGGAGTCTGGATCCGGTGTAGTGTCATATTTTGCTCCCCATCGTAGAATGCTCCGGAAGTGACATTGCGGACAGAAATTTCACACTGCGCACGCGCGATGCGTTCCAAACACTTGCGCCATGCATTCCAGAGGATTTACGACAATGCCGTTCAGTGAAACCGTCAGATAATGTCACGGAAGTGAGGGGAGGTAATTGTTACGTTAACTTTAGACAGAACGGAGAGAGAGCGGGTAACCGTGGCTCGGGGAGGGGGATTACCTCCCCTCACTTCCGTGACATTATCTGATGGTTTCAATGGTCTGCATTGTCGCAAATCCTTGGGAACGCACGGCGCCAGTGTTTGTAACGCATCGTGCATGCGCAGTGCGACATTTCTGGCCGCAATCTACGATGGGGAGCAAAATATGATACTACACAACCAGGAGCCTGGACTGATGGCAGTCTCAGTGAGCCGCTCCCCACCCCTCCACAGCTCAGCGCTCCAATGAGCGTGGAGGAGCAGGGCAGGAGAGCTGCTGATTGACAGGCAGCAGCTCTCCGCTCTGGGAGCTGAGAGAAACAAGCTATCGGCGATGTTCGGTGCCTCGGTTCTCAGTGCAGAGACGCCGGGGGGACAGATGCAGCATCCACCTAGTATGATTATGATTATGGGGGGAAAAAATTCCCATACTTCTCTTTTAATGCATCTGTGTCAGCTCTGAATTGAGCTAAGCAGAGCTGTCCACTATTGTGCACAGGAAAATGAAAAGGAGAAACTGGTTGTTGCTGTAGAATCCCAAGGAGAAATGGATTTGTTTAGATGGTAGGAACAGTTCTTCCTGCGTGAGGCCAAGTTGAGGGTGATGCACATTAATAAAAAAAAATCCTGCTCCTAAATAAATGATCAGTTTACAATGGTTACATTCTTTGTTTTCATCATTAATAAGATACGACTGGGCACCCATTAGCTAAGAGAAGCTCGGCTCCTGCACTCCGTATTCAGCTGTCACCTAAGGGTGCAGCTCTGGTTACCTCAGAACTGGATATGTGGAGGCAAAGTTCTAAAGTGTTACATCTCCTCCGTCACAGAGCGACAGAGTAACATTTCAGGTTAGAAGAAAGACTGTTATCAAAGACTGAGCTACAGACGCAAAGCACAAAGAAAGAGACGACATGCTGCAACTATTATCCAGATTGCACAAGGTTAGGTGTTGATTGGATAATGGGGTTAGTCTCAGAATTAAGGAGTAGCTATGGGCAAAATGTAAAAATGACATACAGCAAATATAAAAAGTCTACACCCCCCCTTAAAATGTAAAAAATAAAAGAAAAAATGAGACAACGATAAATAATTTCAGAACTGTTTCTGCCTTTTAACTGCTTCAGGCCCGGTAGATTTTACCTCCTTCCTGACCAGAGCACTTTTTGCGATTCTGCACTGCATCGCTTTAACTGACAATTGTGTGACGCTGCACCCAAACAAAATGTATGTCTTTTTTTTTTTTCCCACAAATAGAGCTTTCTTTTGGTGGTATTTGATAACATAACCTCTGTGTTTTTAATTTTTTTGTGCTATAAACAAAAAAAACACAATTTTGAAAAAAAAGTAATATTTTTAACTTTTTGCTATAATATCCCCAAAAATTTATAAAATTGTTTTTTTTCCTCCATTTAGGCTGATACGTATTCCTCTACAAGCATATATTGATGGGTTTGCGCAGAAGTTATAGCGTCTGCAAAATAGGGGATAGATTTATGGCATTTTTATTATTTTTTTATTATTATTAGTAATGGCAGCGAGCTGCGATTATTATTTTTTTTATTATTTATTTATTTTTTTTATATATTTTTTTTATTGTGACTGTGACACATCTGACACTTTTGTCACTATTTTGGGACCATTGTCATTTATACAACAATCAGTGCTATAAAAATGCACTAATTGCCGTGTAAATGACACTGGCAGGGAAGGAGTTAACCACTAGGGGGCGATGAAGGGGTTGTGTGTCCTAGGGAGTGATTCTAACGGTGGCGGGGGGGGGGGTTGGGCTTCAACTCACATGACAGCGATCACTGCTCCCAATGACAGGGAGCGGTGATCTCTGTCATGTCACTAGGCAGAACAGGGAAATGCCTTGTTTACATAGGGACTTTCCCTTTCTGCGGCTCCATGACACGATCGCCGGGAGACCAGCGGACATGGAGTCCGCTGATTTCACGGGCACGGTAACTTAAAGGCCCATTAGCTTGCAGTGGTCAGCAAGTGGTTAATCTGACCTATAAACTGTACAACTCAATTGAAAAACAAACTGAAATCTTTTAAGAGGGTGGGGGGGGGGGTCTCTTATAACTGGGGATGTAGCTGCGTTCAGAATTAAGCAATCACATTCAAACTCATGTTAAATAGGAGTCAGTACACACCTGCTATCATTTTAAAGTGCCTCTGATTAACCCCACATAAAGTTCAGCTGTTCTAGTAGGTCTTTCCTGACATTTTCTTAGTCACCTTCTACAGCAAAAGCCATGATCCGCAGAAAGCTTCCAAAGCATCAGAGGAATCTCGTTATTAAAAGGTTTTAATCAGGAGAAGGGTAAAAAAAACAATTCCAAGGCATTAGTTATACCATGGAACACAATCATCAAGTGGAGAAAATATGGCACAACGGTGACATTACAAAGAACTGGACGTCCCTCCAAAATTGATGAAAAGACAAGAGGAAAACTGGTCAGGGAGTCTGCCATAAGGCCTACAGCAACATTAAAGGACCTGCAGGAATAAGTAAGTACTGGCTGTGTGGTATTCTTCTGAAGAAAAACATCCAAGCCCGGCTAAAGTTTGCAAAAACACATCTGAAGTCTCCCAAAAGCATGTGGGAAAATGTGTTATGGTCTGATGAAACAAAAGTCTGATCTTAGTCCAAATTTCCAAAAGATATCTTTGATGCAAAAACAACACTGCACATCACCAAATGCTGCCATCACCATACCCACCGTGAAGCATGGTGGTGGCAGCATCATGCATTGGGGCCGTTTTTCTTCAGCTGGAACAGGGGCTTTAGTCAAGGTAGAGGTTCCAAATACCAGTCAATATTGGCACAAAACCTTCAGGTTTCCTTCAGGCTTCTGCTGGAAAGCTGAACATGAAGACAAGGTTATGGCAGCAGATAGCTGCCATAACCCCGGTATTTTCTTAAGAGGTGGGCGGTCCACTTTATGATAAAAGTGGATTCGCCGCAAGATCACTATTACTTCCCTCCACCTAAAAAGATTTCAGTTTGTTCATCTGAGTTTTACAGTTTATAGGTCACATGAACCACTTCAATACCTTAGGGCAGCCTTTCTCAACCTCTTCAACATGGAGGAACCCTTAAAATAGTTCTTCGGTCTCAGGGAACCCCTGCTAAAAATTAGAAATCTACAACTTATCATACATTAGTGTGATGGTCAGTGGGAAGAATGGTCCTTACACTTGTGGTTATTGGGAAGAATTACCTCCTTACAGATAGCTAAAAAGATCAATGATGTCAGTGGGAACTTATCAGAGAGGCAGAAATTGCCAATGCTGAAGGAACCCCTAGCAACCTCTGGAGGAACCCTGGTTGAGAATAACTGCCTTAGGGTGTCATATTATGTCCTTGGCATTGAGTGGGGATATCTGATGCTTGCAGCTACAGGCATCATTCAGATATTATTTTTTTCAAGCCGGCCATTCTGTGCATGATAAGAACAATTATAGCGTCCGTTCCACTGCTTGATCGTTCTTATAGGCGATGGGAGGGGACTCTCGCCGCCATCCGGGGCTCTTCCGTACCGATGGGGGCCTGGAGAAAGAATCGGCCGGCGCCGGATGACGACGATAGAGATTTCCGCTGACCAGATGATCACCAGTCATCTCTATGACCGTTGGAAGTAAACAAAGCCGCGATCGAGGCTATCAGCATGAGATTGGTGAATTGTTAACTTTTACTGTTTTGTTTTTTCATTCGTGAAACCGTTTTTATTTATTTTTTAAAAAGGCGTTTGACCACCATTTTATTCCCTAGGGCACTGATGGCGAACCTTGGCACCCCAGATGTTTTGGAACTACATTTCCCATGATGCTCTTGCACTCTGCAGTGTATTGAGCATCATGGGAAATGTAGTTCCAAAACATCTGGGGTGCCAAGGTTCGCCATCACTGCCCTAGGGTGTCTGCTAAAAAAAAAAACATATATAATGTTTGAGGGTTCGGAGTAATTTTCTAGCAAAAAAAATGATGATTTTTTACATGTAGGAGAAAAGTGCCAGAATAGGCCCGGTATTGAAGTGGTTAAAGGTGGAAAAGTTCTGAGATAAGTTATGTTGGCTCATTTTTTTTAACATCATAGAATTTTACATCGTAGAATTTAACGGGTGTGTAGACTTTTTTTTTTTTCAATCTTCCCAATGAGTGAGCCAACCGCCCCCACTTTCATCCACATACCCATCATATAAAAGTCGGCATCACTGGGACTAGGGTTCTCTATAGTCAGGGTGAGTTTCATTTGTCGCCCCCCCCCGAGCATGTACCTGTCTTCTGCAAAGTCTCCTTATCGGACTTTCCATTTTCATCTTTCTTGTTTGGCTGCTGCTGCAGCTTAAAGTGGATGTAAACCCAATGTTCTCCTTTCTAAACTACTGCCATAGGGGTTAACTATAAGGATATACATGCCTCCTGCATGTATCTTTACCTGTCAAATGTCTCCCCTGTCTGTTATGAGACTCTAAAAACTGCAGATTCTGTGGGTGGGTCTGTTGTCTGGAGCTGGGTGAGTGGAGTCGTGATGTCAGTAGACTCCCCGCCCACCTCTACACTCCCCTTGTCAATATGCATTTTCTCCTGTGTATTTCTTACACTGAACTTCTGCTATGATCTCTAACATCCAGTGAAAAGACAGGAAAGTAACCACATGACTTCAGCATGCCCAATTATGCTGAGGTGTGGAACATCCAATCCTGGCAGAGCAGCAGAAGAAAGGAGTGGGAGGGAATTAACAGCAAGGGGGAGGATTTGACAAAGATTTTCTCTGTTTGTCAAGATTTATCTCACTGAACAATAAAAGAGAATTGCTCGGAGCTGGATTAAATCTTTGTGGCAAGACTGGGCTCAAATGATCTTATACTCTACATCAGTGCTCGACAAAACCCGGGCGCCAGGTCGCATTTGCGACTAGAATCAGCGACCTGGTGCCTGGGGCAGCATAGCTGGGGGTATCCTGTGTCCGTGGACCCCCCCCCCCCCCCGGCGCGATCGCGTCGGGCCGCGCCGCAGGCGGCCAGTAATTGAGCCCCTGGCTTTGAGGCCTTCTGTGATCCTATGGTTCCTTCTGGAATCTGGCGCCCTCTTGTGGTGGCCGTTGGAATTACAACCAACAATGCTTATGGGATTGCCTGCCCTGCCTGCCAGTCTTTCTCCTTCCCTCTACCCCTTTACTTAGAACCCCTAAACAAAAAACAAAAAATATATATATACATATATACATATATATATATATATATAAATTTTTTTTTTTTTTTTTATTATTTATTCTAACACCCTAGAGAGTAAAATGGTGGTCGTTGCAATACTGTCTGTCACACTGTATTTGCACAGCGGACTTACAAGCGCACTTTTTTTGGGGAAAAATAATTTATTTAATAAAAAAAAATAAGACAACAGTAAAGTTAGCCCAATTTTTTTTTTATATTGTGAAAGATAATGTTACGCCGAGTAAATCGATACCCAACATGTCATGCTTCAAAATTGCGCCCGCTCATGGAACGGCGACAAACTTTTACCCTTTAAAATCTCCATAGGCGACGTTTAAAAAATTATACAGGTTGCACCTTTTGAGTTACAGAGGAGGTCTAGGGCTAGAATTATTGCTCTTACTCTACCGATCGCAGCGATACCTCACATGTGTGGTTTGAACACCGCTTTCATATATGCGTTCGCTTCTGCACGCAAGCTTGGCGGGACAGGGCGCATTTAAAAACATTTTTTTTTTTCTTATTTTAACTTTTATTTTTATTTTTTTTTCACTGTTCTGTGTGAATGTGTGTCACTTTCATTCCTATTACAAGGAATGTAAAAATCCCTTGTAATAGAAAAAAGCATGACAGGTCCTCTGCTGGGACTGTGATGTCATAAAGGGGTGGGGTCACCATGTGACATCACCCGGTGACCACGCCCTATACCTATATAAGTCACTGCGTACGTCGCACAAGCCAGTACAGCAGAAGACAGCGCTGTGTCAACATTGGAAGAAGGACAGGAAACTGGGCTCCTCCGCTAGTAAAAGAGCTCAAAGAAGACAGCGGAGGAGCCCGGAAGAAGACGCCGGAGAGCGGGAGTAGAGGCCCGAACAGAGCGGAGAAGTCGGAAGAAGACCCCCGGAGCTGATTAATTACTTTTAAAACTTGTGTTGTGTTTTTTTATTGACACTTTTTCCCCAGGTGAATGGGTAGGGGTATGACGTACCCCTTACTCACATAGGGTGGGGTGCCTTATTAAAGGGGGCTCCCGGATTCCGATAAGCCCCCCGACCGCAGACCCGACAACCAACGGCCAGGGTTGTCGGGAAGAGGCCCTTGTCCTCATCAACATGGGCACAAGGTGCTTTGGGGTGGGCATGCAGCCTGGTACGGTCGGGGGGGGGGGGGTGCCGCTCGCTCGTCCCCACCCCCTTCCTGACCGGCCAGGCTTCGTGCTCAGATAAGGGTCTGGTATGGACCTTGGGGGGGACCCCCACGCCGTTTTTTGCCCTAGGGGGGTTCCCCCTAAAATCCATACCGGACTTAAGGGCCTGGTATGCTCCCGGAGAGGGAGCCCATGCTGGATTTTTTTAAAAAATTTGGCGTGGAGTTCCCTCTCGGGAGCTGATTATTCTGTGAGAGTCTCCTCAATATAGATGGAGATCCAACTTGCAGGCGACTTCCATTGAAATCAATGGGTACCAGTTGCCTAGAAGTTGGATAGGAGTAGTACAGGAACCTTTTCTAAAGACGGAGCAACTTCAGTAGTGTGCATTAAGATGGCTCTCATTCACTCACATTGATTTTTACATGTAACGCGACTAGGGGCGACCTAAAGTCGGATCCTGAGTTTCCCCTGTGTGAACGGGCTCTTAGGGGTGTACTCACTTTTGTTCCCAGTGGTTTAGACATTAATGGCTGTGATTTGAGTTATTTTGAGGGGACAGGAAATGTAGACTGTTACACGAGCTGTACACTCACTATACATTGTAAAAAAGTGTCATTTCTTCAGTGTTGTCGCATGAAAAGAAAAGAATAAAATATTTACAAAAATGTGAGGGGTGTACTCACTTTTGTGAGATACTGTATATTTGCAAATATGAAAACGAAACCCTTTTGGTTTTAATGTGAACTGTAAGACCCCATGTAGATGGGATGTTTTTACAACTCTCCGGAACGATTTAAGTTGACAGATAGTAACCCACGTTTAAAACATTTGTTTTGCGTTAAATTATAAGCGTTTCAAAAATGGGCAAAAACTCCTATAAATGAAACGCGCCTAAATGCTGGTTACCGCGTTTAGGCCGGGTTCACACCGCTGCGATGCGGGAACGCCGCGAATCCGCGCAGTTTTCCCGCATCGCATTACTCCCGCCGGCAGTTCACACTGCCCTATGCGGACGGCTGGGAGTGTCAATGATATGTTAATGACACCCCCAGATCCGTCCGCATATTGCAGTGCGGTCTGCCGACTCGCACAGGAACCGGATCGCATGGTGTGAACCCCCATGCGATCCGATTCTGTTGCGGACCAAAAAAAGGGTCCCGTGCGAGTTTGCTGCGGGAGCGATGCGAATTCAGCCATACTATCTGTATGGCTGTGCTCGCATCGCTACGGAGATCGGATGTGATTTGCGGTGCGAATCACATCCGGATCTCCCCCCGCAGTAGTGTGAACCCAGCCTTAGTCGCGTTTGGTGTCTGGAAATCTTCGCCGTCTGAACCAATTATTATTTTTTTTTTCTTTAAAAGAAACGCTGTTAAACGCAACTGCCTAAAAACCGCAATAAGCGAGACTGTGTACATGGTCACATAGGAAAACATGAGTGAGTTCAGGGGCAGTTGAAAAAAGCGTCCAACTGCCTCTGAACGTACGTTTAGCAGCGTCCCATGTACATGGGGCCTTAGACAGGGCAATTCAGTTTATTGCAGGCTGGCTGGTAAGTGAGCTGGGAATTTTCGTTTGTTCTTTTTTGACATGCTTCACCTTTCCATGGTCCCCTTTGCTACAATGGCTAGTCATAGATTTGGGTGGTTGCCATTTGTTTGTACACACCTGGCACGACATTATATTCTAACAGAGGGACAGCCTGCTGTCTAGAATATACTGATCACCATCTGCAGGCAATAGACAAAAGTTTATTATTGTGTCTATTCAACATAAGTTGATCTAAAGATCGACTTTGGTTGAACATGGATAACCACACGCAGATTGAAATTCATCATTATTCCTGCTGATCCAGCAGAATTTCAATCCATCTACGCCCAGCTTAACCCCTTCACGTCAAGCGTACGTCAATATGTGTCCCCACTGGACTTTTTTTACTTAGGGCTGCATATTTGCGTATCCACTTTGTGTTGGAAGCATGCCACAAAGTCTTACCAAGAGCCCTGGGCCCCGTACTAAGGATCGGGACCTGAAATTCCAGATTCTGGGTCACCTGATCGCTGTGATAGTCTCTGATTGGCTATCCTAATGATCAGACATTGTGAAGCCCACTCCTGTGTTTTCTCTCTCTGTGAATGAAGGAGAGAGATGCATAGTATCTTTCTCTCTCCTTACAGAGAAAAAAAAAAAGTTTTATGTAATAAAATACAAAAAAAAAAAAAAATACCTAGGTCAGTGCCAGGATTAGTGTTTGATTCAAGGTTAGGGTCACTATTTATTTTTTTGACAGGATTTTATTTTTTAAATTAGTATCAGTGTGTTTTTAGGTAGGATTAAAAAAAGCAAAATGTGCACTATTGTTTTTGAGCTGTACAAACAACAAATAACATACACATATGAGAGCTGCACAATTAATCGCCAAGAATCGTTATTACGATCTTGACTAAAGTGTTTTACAATTCTTTCTATGCAAAGAATTCTCTCTTTATATATATATATATATATATATATATATATATAATTTTTATTTATTTTTTAGTAGACACCCTAGAGAATAAAATGGTGGTTGTTGCAATATTTTATGTCACACTGTATTTGCGCAGCAGTCTTTCAAATGCAATTTAAAAAAAAATAAAAAATACGTTGCGAGAATCTTGAGAGAATCATGATCTTTTTATTCTAAGCAAAAAAATCGTGATTCTCATTTTGGCCAGAATCTTGCAGCACTAATATGTGGTATGGCTGCGATCATCAGGAACGTGAAAATTTATTTTGAGTTCTTGTTTGGTGGAAGGTTATATTAGTAGCAAAAAATATACTGCTAAATTAAAAAATATATATATTCCGTATTTATCAGTGTATAACACGCACTTTTTTTCCCCCTTAAAATCGGCAGAAAATCGTGGGTGTGTGTTTATATGCCGATTTTGAGCCTGTGGGGGGCTTTTGGCCGCCAAGGCTGTTCTCGGTGGCTTTCGGCCAAAGGTGGCTGAAAGCAGGACATCCGGCTCTGTATCTCAGCGGCGCCATTTTTAAATGGCAAAGCAGAAAAAGACCCTGACAAGGCTGCAGATGAACACTGACGAGGCTGCATTAATGGACATTTAAATGTAAGGTGTTTTTTTTTTTTTTTTCCTTAAACTTATAATTTTTTTTTTTTTTTTTTTTTTTTTACTATTTTGGGCCAGTTTTCCTTTGATGATTAAAAAAAAATCCAGAGATATTCATTACCGTTTACCACCAAATGAAAGCCCACTACGTCCTGAAAAAAAAAACGCATTATAATCCACCTGGACACACACAGTAGTTGTGATGTGTACAGTTTTGCTAACACATGTCAAAGTTGTAAAATTGTGCTTAGGCATTAAGATTTGTTTTACCCTTTATTTCCCATCCCGCGAGCGCACCTCCCCTCGGGCTTTCACACTTGGAGGCTGGAGAGGCGCTTTTTAGGTGCTTTACAGGTGCTATTTTTAGCGCCAAAAAAAGTCGCCAAAGCGCCTCAGTGTGAAAGGGGTCTTGCGGTGCAGCAGGAATGCTAGTGGGAAAAAATCTCACAGTTGGAGTCCCCAAAAGAGATAAGCCGGCATTTAATTCACTTGCCAGCAACCATTCAAAAAGAGAAACGGCTGAAACCTCCGTTTTGAATGGAGTACGGTTTTATTCCAATTTTTTTATTGCTTTGGCAAGGTGCCATTACTTAATCAGCTTACTTTGATAACCTTAGTTCCAGATATTAATATCTCCCGGAAAATGAAGACTTTGAAAACAAGGTTTCAGGTTAAGAGCAGGAACTGTGAACCTCCTCTTGCATTATAAATTAAGATGGGACAACAGTATGCAACAGGAAACACGATAAAGGCACTCGGGTGAATTATTCAGAGGGTGTAACACGAGCGTCGTCGTGCATTAGTGTAAATGGATGATGGAAATTTTGAGCGCATTCCATCAGTAGTGATTCCGTAAACCAAAGGGCCAGCAAGGAAGCGAGACCTCTGCACAACTTCTCTTTTGGAGGATTTTTCTGCAAGCGAAATGGGGAAATGGATTATGGACTGAGAGGAAATTGTCATCTCAAGGCAATCTTGATCGTCCTCTGTGCTTTCCCAAGTCTTTCCTTTGGTGAGTAGCTTATGGTTAATTGATTTATACAGAAGAATCTATTTGAGTGCCTCTTGCAGAAAAAGTGTAAAAGAAAAGAAAAGGCGTCAGGTGCCAAACAAATGAGGTAGTCAGGTGCAAATGATTATCGTTTAATATAAGTTTATATCAAGTGCATTTTGGGGGTAACAGAATCCTCCTCCTTCAGGGCTTGGAAATAGGGAAGCCTGATTGACTTGGAAGTAACAAGTACATCCACTTCAGCAAATGTCTGTCTGCCTTTCTGGTTATTGAAGTTTTGGTTGAAAAGGTGAGTCAGCAACCCAGAATGTGACATCTGTATTGACCCTCTATAGCAGCCTCTCTCAACCTTTTCAACAGAGGAACCCTTGAAATAGTTCTCCGGTCTCAGGGAACCCCTGATAAAAATTTGAAATCTATAACTCAAGATACATTAGTGTGATGGTCAGTGGGAAGAATGGTCCTTACACTTGTGGTCATTGGGAAGAATTACCTCCTTACAGATAGCTAAAAAGATCAATGGAGTCAGTGGGAACTTATCAGAGAGGCAGAAATTGCCCAATGCTGAAGGAACCCCTAGCAACCTCTGAAGGAACTCATAGCAACCTCTGAAGGAACTCATAGCAACCTCTGGAGGAACCCCAGGGTTTCACGGAACACTGGTTGAGAATCACTGCTCTATACAGTAATTGTTTGTTGTCTTGTACTTCCAAACCCCGTTAATCCCAGAAATGCATTAAATATCAACCAAAAATTGTAATCAAACAAAATGATTTGCACTTGCCTCATAATTTTTTTTTATTTTATTATTTTTTTTTTTTTTTGAGACTCTTTTTGCACCTGAAATTTTCACCCAAGGTAAGGTAGCTCAGTGAGTAGAGGAAACCCCAGTTTGGAAGCATCCTAATTTGGATACGGACACCTTACATCAGTGGTTATGTGATATGAGGGACCTTAACTTTGGCCTCTGGCATCACTAATGGACCACACCTAATGTTCATTGTGTGTGTGTGTGTGTATATGTATATGTATATGTATATGTATATATATATATATATATATATATATATATATATATATATATATATATATATACACTATGTTAACAAAAGTATTGGGACGACTGTCTTTTTGCGCACATGAACTGGCACCCCAGTCTCAGTCCGTAGGGTTCAGTCCGTTGAGTTGGCCCACCCTTTGTGGCTATAACAGCTTCAACTCTTCTGGGAAGGCTGTCCACAAAGTTTAGGAGTGTGTCTATGGGAATGTTTGACCATTCTTCCAGAAGCGCATTTGTGAGGTCAGGCACTGATGTTGGACAAGAAGGCCTGGCTCACAGTCTCGGCTCTAATTCATCCCAAAGGTATTCTATCGGGTTGAGATCAGGACTCTGTGCAGGTCAGTCAAATTCCTCCACCCCAAACTGGCTCATCTATGTCTTTATGTGGACTTTTGAGTACAAAAGTGGTAGTAACGGCGCTCTCCTACTATTAATTATGCCTGCAGGAGGCTTACCTGCTATTAATTGTACTTAATCTTTACGTGGGGGGGTGTAAGAATAAACAGTGTAACTAAGAGCTGCTTATGTGCCAATATCTCACACCAAATATTATTATGATATTGTTATAAAAAATAATTTTTTGAAACAACAAATAAATTACTAAAAATCGCTGGCAATATGCGTAAGGAAACCCTGATTCACATTACAAGAACTACAAAGTAACTTATTGCAATATTAAAAGTGCAAATGTGCATGTGTGCAAAAAAAAGCATTTTTGGCTGTGCGTCTCCTGGGGATCGCAGGAGTGCAGTGCAGTTTGTTCTGCTAAAGCCCGCTGTCAGCTGATGTCACTCATCTGGTCCAGGCTCTGGAAAGATCCCGACTTTAGCCTGGGTCCACCCAGATGCCTAGACTAGCAGATGGCTCAGCCTCTCGGAGAGCTGCTGAGAGACTGATTCAACCAATCCATCCCCCTTCACAGCCCAGCGATCCACTGGAGACGGAGAGCTGAGTGATCAGCGGTCTTTGATCGCTCAGTTTTTGGTCTTCGAGCCAGTGGGGGACTGATGCTGCATCCACCTAGGCGAGTATAAATGTTTTATTGAAAGCCATGCTTCTCTTTTAAGTCCTGTAAGTTGTGAGGTGGGCCTCCACGTATAGGATTTGGTTTTCCAGCACATCTCACAGATGCTTAGTTGGGTTGGGATCTGAAAAATCTGGAGGCCAAGTCTATACTTTGAACTCGTCGTTTTCCTCAAACCATTCTGGAACCATTTTTGCAGTGTGGCAAGCCGCATTATCCTGTCAAGAGGTCACTGCCATCGGAGAATATTGTTTCAAAGAAAGAGCGTGTATTTGGTCAGCAACAATGTTTAGGTAGGGGGTACATGTCAAAGTAACAGCCACATGAAGGGCAAGACCCAAGGTTTCCCAGCAGAACGTTGCCCAAAGCATCACACTGCCTCCGCCAGCTTGCCTTCTTCATCTCTTCCCCAGGTAAGCGACACACACACACACACACACACACACACACACACATACACACATACACACATACACACACACACACATACACACACACACCCCAATCTTCATGATGTAAAAGAAAACATGGAAATTGAGAAATCCCTCAAAGGGTAGGACTATAGCTGCACTGGTCAATAAGTAGTAAAAAATATATCAAATTTTATCACAAACTATACAAATACAAACCACCAAGTCAAAATGTAATTGATGGCAACCATGCATCGATTTTGAAAAGAATGGATACAGACAACTAACGCATTTCGAGACTCCTTCTTCAAAGGGGTCCTGAATTTGACAGTACATATAACTTTCTGCAAGATAAAATGACATATTAATATCCACTTATATTTATCAGCACATATATAAGCAGAACCAAATAATGCAACTGCACTGACCCAAATTTTGAGTGATATGTCATAAAATTATGTCCTGAAGCTTCAAAGCATGCATCAGCGGGCCAAGCGTTGTTGTTCTCTGGCACCACACCTGGTATGACCGAAAGTCCACTCAAAATGGTCCCACAGAGATTCACCCAAAATGCAGCCCAGAGAGACAGGAGATATATGGTGTTGAGAAATGGGTGTTGTCACAATGGGAAAGAGCAATAGGACCACTGTGAATGTAAGAGATCGCATAATCCAGGTTGAAGTCAAGTCCAGATATGTTGTTAACTAATGAATCCAGGTGGTCGGTATTGCAATACAAGTCCACACCCGAGTGAGCTTCAAAATACAAACCACCGTCCAGCAGATCAGAAAGCCCTGGGGAGGATTGCACTCATCCACTACAGCCATATTACATATTGTGTAAAATAAAACATGATACATTAGACCAGGCTACATCCTTCCATTGCTCCGTGGTCCATTTCTGATGCTCGCGTGGCCATTTTAGGCACTTTTGGCTGTGGACCTGGGTCAGCATGGGCACCTTGACCAGTCTACAGCTGTGCAGCAATACCCATTTTTCTGGTTTCAACACATCAATTTCAGGGATAACATGTTTATTTACTGCCTAATATATCCCACCAACTTTCATGATGTTTTTCACTTAACCTGTTAGTGGTCAAAAAGTGATGGCTGATCCGTGTATTTATTTTCTTTTTTATTCAATTTTGGTTTTCATTTTGAATAAAGTAGGGAAGGGTCAAAACCCATGTCAGGTTTTTCCTTTCTATCTGTGCCATACTGGGGAGATATCCCTTTACTTCCTGTCTTCTGTTGACTACAGGAAGTTAGAGAAAATATTTTCAGTTGTCATTGGAACAAGTTTACTGGTGTCACTGGTAGGTGAATCATCCCCAACAGGGACCCAGACAGCAGTAGAAAGCAAAGAGTTGTCCTCTCTTCTATAATTTATGAAAAGGTTTGGCTTTGCAAACAATTCTCTGCAACTTCCCCAAGTGCTATTTTACTTGTGCCAACTCCTATGGAATATTCACAGTGCAGTCTGCCGGGAGTCGTACAGCCGCCGCTTCAGAAGTCTCCTGGCCAGGCACTGCCCTCAAGAATCTCTGTGTATGTCTGTGTAAAGGCTGTCTACCATTGGGACCCATAATAGACAGCCCTTTTCACAGGTATTAAACTCCCTGGCGGTATGATTAGTTCTGGTTTTAGGTGCTGAAAGCGGTACAATTATTTTGCATGGAAATTTGGTGTTTTATATTGTAATTCTTAGGAATAACTCTCTTAAATCTGTTCAAACCAGAGTCTAGCAGACATCCTAGGTATGATAGCATTTATAATATAATAAATAATAATAAAAATTATTCAATAATGTAATCAAATCCAAAAACACTGAAATTTGCAGAATTGTCGCTATCATTAGATTTAGTGTTTGATGATGAATTTCCCCAGAAATCGCTATCGCTCAATTCTGCAAGCGATTATAACTTATCGCTGGTTTTTAGCTGGTCTAAAATCACTCAGTTTTTGGTTGCTATGGGCAATCTCCAAATTCCAGGCAGAAAAAATATTTTTGATAATATAAAAGTGCATGCAGGTCACTGGACAGACCACTAGGGACAAAGGGGGTGTGTAATATTTTTATACAGTACTGTAATCTGTAAGATTACAGTACTGTGTGTGTGTTTTAACTTTTATGAATTTGGCGCCGATCTCCGCTCCCCGTGCGCCGTAACGTCGTAGGGAACGGAGCTCGGCGGCATTCAGGCACTGTGTGAATGGAGCGGAGGACAGCTCGATCACACAGCGTGGAGGACATCGCTGGATTCAGGGGACAAGATAAGTAACTTCTCCCTGTATCCAGCTATGCGATCCCGAGTCTGGCTCGGGTTTACCGCTTATGATAGTAAAATCCTAACCCGAGCCAGACTCGGGATCACCGCTAGGGAGGTTAAAGGAAAAGGAGAAGTAGGAGTCGGGCCATAGACTTCTGGAAAAGAGAAATGCAGCGCATAAATGTCCATAAAAATACAGAAAAAGCCCATCAATCCCAGGAAGCACCCAATAGATGAGTGATTCTTGACTTATAGGTGAGCAATAATCTTCCACCAACACCACAACAAGCCAAGCCTCTTACTTTTTAAGAATGGACCACTAAATTATAGCTGGTCATTAGAGCCCAAACACCAATCTGCAATCCATCACAGACTGCTCCAATATGAATCCAGACATCTCTCCTCATGTTAAAAGGTGAAAAAACAAATGCCACTTCATGGTGTGGTGGAAGATTATTGCTCACCTATCAGGTGCTTCCTGGGATTGATGGACTTTTTCTCTCTTTTTACGGACGTTTATGCACTGCATTTCTGTTTTGCATACTTGTAGATTGTTGCCTACAATATATGCTAGCTGCCATCCGCTTGTTATTTTTAACCTAAGTGCAGTAATTTCTATTGTATTTATATTTATTCAACTTCTGGAGCAGATGCTGTGTGGGACTGGTCTTGGAGGAATGGGATAAATAAGTGTAGGACTGGAGGAGTGATCATAGCATTTAAAGGATAACTATGCGAGAATCAGAGGGCTGGGGGAGGCTGTCAGAATTTTTATTTTTACATGGCTGGAGCCATGTAATGCTTTTCAGTTATGTTAATGGAAACATGTAATAAATATAAAGTAGGTGTGATCCCAAATTGGCTGCAAAAGTGGATAAACAATTTAACCACTTCCATACCAGCCTATAGTCATATGACACCCTTTGCTTCTCGCTGCTACTGTGGGGGCCCGCAGCGATCGCCATGAGGCGTGTCCCTCGGACACAGCCCATCCCCGATCAGGGTAAAGAGCCAATAAAATTAGCTCTTAAGCAAGTGACGGGCTGTGTCCAATCACAGCCGGTCACAAATGTCAACAAACGGCTGTAGCACCGTTTCCAGGTTCTCTTCCTCAGTGTGTGAGGGGGAGACCTGGAGGAAACCATTCAGTCCACTGCCTGATCTCCCCCCAAATAAAGAGTATCTGTCACCTGCCCCACCAGGTCTGTAAAGAGTACCTGTAACCTGCCCCACCAGGTCTGGGCAGGATGGGTGTATAAGTGCCCTGTATTGAAGTGGTTAAGGATGCATCAGCCCTTTATTATGTGTACATATGTCAAATTGTCTCATTTGTAAAGTGTGTGGGGGACAGATCTTATACAAATTTGTCTTATTTCACAGATCTAGGCCAGGTTTCCTCTGTCTTCGAGCAGTAGCATGGACTGTGTGAGACCAGACTTTCTTATTATAAATTGAGCCCTGAGTATTTACAGAAATTCTTTGTTCTTTCTTCCAGGCCTGAACTTGAATACGCACCCGGTCACACAGACACTCTATGGAGTACTGGACCAGTCTGTGGAACTCAGATGTTTGGAAATTAACTCTTCGGTCACTTTCATCTGGACCTTTATTACGCTGGGAACTAATCGTTCTGTCCCCATTGCTTGGGGAGATTTGATCAGTGAGGACGCTGCACAGCTGGGAGTCGTCAGCCTGATAGACAGCACCCTGGTCATAGACAAACTGACTCTGCAGGCTGAGGGGCAGTTCTCTTGTGTGGTTAGGAAAGGAGTCTTGCTTACAGTTGAAGTCTACATTGACCTTGTAGTCCTAGGTAAGGAAACCTTTGCTTCTAATTCTAGTGATTCTGTATAATTAAAGGCTGATGTCAGGTGTTTATGGCTATCTGTGTTCCCACTGGAGGATATCCTCTCTAACTCTGTTCTGGTGACAGCCATTTAACAGGTTGGCAAAACAAATGGCAAAGGTACAGTGGGTATAGAAAAGAATCACTCCTCTTTAAAATAATCAAATTTTGTTGCTTTGCCACCTGAAATGAAGACACAGTTTTTGTTTTATCCAGCTATGTGCAACTTATAACATCCAAGTGAAAGAGAACACCATGTCAGGGGAAAAACAGAACCCCCCCCCCCCTTATGACAGTATTTTGTTGGACCACCTTTTGCTTTAATTCCAGCCTTTAGTCTGTTGGGATATGTCTCTACAAACTTTGAACATCTAGACTTTGCAATATTTTCCCACTCTTCTTTGTAAAACTGCTCAAGTTCAGTTAGACGGTGACAATTTGTGGACTGCAATCTTCAAATCATTCCACAGATTTTCGATGGGGTTTAAGGTTGGATTCACACCTATGCATTTCTTGTGCTTTTTGCATTTAGCAGATTTGCACTACAGAACGTGTTCCATAGGAAACCATGTTGAATGGACTGTAGTGCAAAATGCAAAAACCACTAAAACTGCATAGGTGTGAATCCAGCCGTAGTCTGGGCTCTGACTAGGCCATGCAAGGACATTCACCCCTTTTCTCCTTCAACCACTGTGCGGTCATTTTTGCTATGTGCCTTGGGTCATGTTGGAAGGTAAACCTTCCCATTGACAACTTTCTGTCAGAGAGCAGCATGTTTTCCTGAAGAATTTTACACTATTTTGCATCCATCCATGCCCCAGTCCTTGCAGCAGGGACTGGGACACTTGTCAGTGTAGTGCCCACCACTTTAGGTGGGTGCCATTCGTTTAAAAGTTAGGCTAAATTGCCAGTGCCTTAGTGTATTTTGTACAGGCCTGGAGGTTTGTTTGGGTTAGGGTGGAGTTATAGGTTAGAGGGGGATGTGACCACCCGTTCATCAGCCTGGGAGAACACTACCTTGCTCTCCAGAGGAATCTTCTGGAAAGGAGGAGGGTCAGGCTCTGATGGACAGGCAGTGTGTATGGAGCTCTTGTCCAATTGTTAATTTGCTTGGTCCGGGGCTCATACATATACACTGGGGTCACATGTTCCCTGAGGAGTTGGAGATGGGATGAGAACTGATCCACACAGGCTTAAAAATGTGACATTAAGGCCTAGGGCTGGAAGGCCTGGAAGTTCAGAGATCCCAGTGCTGGATAGCCACAGAGATCTTCACCGGAAGGTGATGGAGTTTCGGAGACTCCAGAGCTGGAAGGTTTCCACCATGTTCCGAAGCGAGAAATAGCTGCAAACCGACCGGACTGAACCAGGGTTGGCCTGGACCTTTCCGAGCTGGCCTGGGAGGAAAAGGGCAGGATGAGAAGGCAGGTGAGGCCTGGGACTGATAGCATTTAAATACCACATGCTTTTCAGAGGGGCATGCGTGTCAGCTCACCATAGAGGGGACTATTCACTCACACAGACATTTCAATCCAGAGGCAACTTCTATTCTGTGCATCACTGTGGTGATAGTACCTGCCGGAATCTGGACTAAAGCTCAAGTTTGTACGTTTCAACCCAGAGGCAAAGTATATCTGTGCATCACTGAGGTGATAGCTCCCGCCAGAATCTGGAATAAAGTTAAAGTTTTAAACTGTTCTACACGTGTCTGTGCTTTACTACAGCGGGGGTGGAAGAAGCGGGGGTTAAACCAGCCATACTGTATGAACTACTAGCAGCTCCCAACGGAGTAGTGTGCTTCATCAGGACAGAAGAAAACAGACAGGGCAAAATACCATCAAATTCTTGAGGAAAATCTGCTGCACTCTGCGAGAAAGTTGTCGATAGGAAGAAGGTTGATCTTCCAACATAACAGTCATGCTCCTTCATCAGGAATGATAACCAAAAAATAGTTGCATATCCAATACTGCACTCAAATGGCGCTGCTTTTTTCTGTTTTTTGTGTTGCGTTTAGCTCTTGGAGCAAGCAGGCACTGGGCTTACAGTGTTGGACTAGCCTTTATGGTCTTAAAGTGTTACTAAACCCAGGACTCTGCATTCAGTATATCTGCTCTCCCACGGTACATAGAAATGCAAATATTTTAGCCAGTCTAAACTTCTAGATACCCTTTCTCATCAGCAGTATATAGCAGTCTTGTGACTTCTATCAGTGTCTGGTTAAAGTTTATAGGAGACGTTCCCCCCCCCCCCCCCTGTTGATCTATGAGGCTGCTGGACCCCTGACCCTCTGTCTGGATAGTGCTGATTGGCCCTCTGCTGATCACATGCACCCTTCTGAGAAAAAAAAAAGAAAAAACTCTAGCAATGCACACCAAACTGCGCATGTGCAGTTTTTCCCCAAGGCTATGTTCTCTCAGCAGATGTATTGGGGACAGTGGAAGAAGGGGAGGTTAAAGCGGAGTTCCAGACTTTTTATGTTTATTAAAAGTCAGCAGCTACAAAAAAAAGTGTTGATATAAAAAATGTAAAAAAGTAAAAATTGTAATAAATATTTAAGTAAAATGGTAAAAGTAATAACATAATAAAACCACTGACACTGTCTAACACTAAATTGTAAAAAATAACAAAAATGTATTAAATTCTAAAAAATAAAATTGTAAAAAAAATAAAACACTACTGACAGTCCATGCTTTATTAGTGCCACTGTTACATGATATTAAAAAAATAAAAAATAACGGTAATCGATTTCGGTGAGTACTTGAAAAAAGTATTGTAAGGCCCCTTTCACACATGCGGATGGTATGTCCGTATTTCATCCATCCGTTTGCGGATGAATTACGGGCATACATTCATCCCTATGGGATAGTGGGTGTCTGCGGATGAACATCCGCAGACACCCGATTTCCTCCGCCTCCGCAACAGTCCGATTCTGCAGACGGAGGAAAATCCTATTTTTCTATCCGTCTGCAGAGCGGATCGGATGAACACGGACACACGGTCCGTGCTCGTCCGATCCCCATAGAGGAGAGCGGAGAGCTGACAGGGCGGTCCCCGCACAGTGTGCGGACACCGCCCTGTCCGCAGCCGGCTCAGCGGGGACAACGGAGCGATCCCCACTGAGCGAACGGATCATCACGGGGCGGATCATTACTGATCCGCCCCGTGTAAAAGAGGCCTTACTTGTACTCGGTCTTAAAAAAGTGGTATCGGTGCAACCCTATTTACAATAAAAAAATAAAAATTGTTTAGTGCTTAAATAGTTTTGCTGCTCTTAAGTAAATAAAGCCATGTTAAAATGAATTGGGGGGGGGGGGGGGGGGGCTCCAGTTGGACAGACCAGTCACATCATTGGAATTTTTTTTCTGGCTGCCTGGGGGGGAGTGGGTACTGCCTTCTATAGGAAACTGGCTGCTAAATCTTGTATTATTTTGTCTGAGTTTGAATAAAATAAGAGACTGTGGAAATATTATTTATTTAAAGTTTTTAATTTTGCACTTTTGTTTTTCAGTGCCAGTTGTAACCCCTACTTTCACAATCAATAAAGAGAAACCGATAGAAGGAACAGAGGTTCATATGACGTGTACGGTAGAGGTTGGAACAAGGCCTGTTACATACATCTGGCAGAGACACACTGTTTTTGAGGGAACATCTAAAGTTCAGGAGGGCACAGATAACATGTTTGTCCTATCACCAGTCACCAGAGCACACACCGGCTGGTACACCTGCACCGTGAGGAACGTGGTCAGTGAAAAGACCAGTGGAAGACTGTCCCTGGATGTTGTCTGTAAGTGAAGTCTTTGTTTGCATACATTATAATAGAATGTTTTTTTGAATTTAGCCAGTTGACAGAGACAGCCGCATAGAAATGTGTATTGCCTTCACCAACATGCTAGCCATGAGCAGAATCATGCCAAGACCTTATATCTATCTGCAGATGAAGTTCTCTGGATCAGGGGAACAAGCAAAGCACATCAGGTAACTCGCTTTGCCCCAGTCCAGAGATCTTGCGTTCTTAGACTTCTTTAAAAACTTAACTCCAGCTTTGCTATCAGTTTAGTTTGTGTCCAACTGGCCCAAGCTATTTCCTTCACTAAGAAATTAAGTTGCTCTTACTGTTTTGTAAACTGTATGTAGCATCAGCTATATACGTTCTACAGCACTGTGTTTTGTCAGCAGTTAGGGACTTCCTGCCCCAATCCTTGCACAAAATTAAATCATACTGAGCACTGCTCGGCCATTCACAAGAAGTCTTGTATTTTTATGAATAAATAGAAGGCCTCCTCTGATTGGCTGTCATGCCTACCCCAGCACAGGTGATCAGACACTATAGCTGGCTTCTGTGTTCTTCAGCTATAGCAGCCTCCTTTCCCATAAGGCAAGCAGGCCTACCGGTACTCGGTTGCACCTACCCCCCCCCCCCCCCCCGTCTTTTACACAATGTTATAGTGCCTGGCCACCACCCCGGGGAAGGTTCAGACCTGAGCACAGTAAACAGGTACTTGTGGTTGGCAGACAGGCAGAGTGGTTCAGTGATAATCCAGGTACAAGGCAGGCAAGGATGAGAATAGTCTGTGTCCCAACTGTAGTCAAAAGGCAGGCAGAGTTCAGAGAATAGTCCAAGTTCCAATCTAAGGTTATAAACAGGGGAATCTAAACAGCAAAGCAGGGCAGATAAACGGGGAGCTTGAAGTGCATGTAACAAATGCTCTCAGAAGCATGAGACTGCAGGCTTGGCTTGGCCCGAGGCCGTCATATGACATCCTCGACTTTCAGTGGGAACAGCTGCAGGCATCATTCAGATATCCTCTTTTTCACCCAGCGATTCTGTGCACCGTAAGAATGATCAGAGTGGCAGTTCAGCCGCTAGATCGTTTTTACAGGTGCTTCTCCAGGCTCTCCCATGCCATCGGGGACCAGGAGAAAGAATTAGCCATCGCCGGCTGATGATCATAGAGCTTTCCGGTGACCAGATGGTCACCAGTCATCTCTATGACCGTCAGAGGCCCAGGCGTGACGTTATGATGTCATGTAAATCGAGATCGTGGCTGGAAACCATGGGATCGTGTTTTTTTTTATTTATTTATTTTTTGATCTCCTGCTTTTCAGCCTGGAGGAGAGATTACAAGGGATGTTTACATTCCTTGTAATGGGAATAAAAGTGATCAAAAGAGAACGTGTAAAAATAAAAAAATAATTAAGTAAAATAAGCAATAAAAAGGAAAAAAATATTTTTAAATCGCCCCTGTCCCCGGTAGCTCACACACTTAAGTCCCACCCACATATGTAAACGCCATTCAAACCACATGTGAGATATCGCTGTGTGCATTAGAGCAATAGTTCTAGCACTAGACCTCCCCTGTAACTCTAAACTGGTAACCTATAAAAAATTTTAAAGCATAGCCTATGGAGATTTTTAAGTACCGAAATTTGTCGCCATTTCATGGGTGTGCGCAAATTTTAAAACGTGACAGGTTTGGTATCTATTTACTTGACGTAACTTCATCTTTTTCACATTATACAATAAAATTGGGCTAACTTTACTGTTTTGTTATTTTTTTTTTATTCATGAAACCGTTTTTTTTCCCCAAAAAATTGTTTCGCAAATACCGTGCAACATAAAAAGTTGCAACAACCGCCATTTTACCCGGATGCTGGAATGAGACCAGCATCTATCAAGGAGCAGGAACGCTACACGCTACAAGCTACATTGGCTAGGGTGGTGATTATGACATCTACCTCTCTACCTCAGCCAATCGCGGGAAGCTTTGTACAGTATTTATTCATAAAAATACAAGGCTTACTGTGAATTGACAAGCAATGCTCAGCCCAACTCAGTTTTGTTAGGGGAATAATACAGGATGCCCCGTACTGCTACCATAATGCAGTGCTATATACTGTAAGTAGGTAGCTCGTGCTATATGCAGTTTTGTAAAGCACCAACAGCAGCTGCATTTCTTAATGAAGGAAATTTTTTCTGGCCCAAACAAACTATTAAAAGTGATTAGCAAAGCTGAAGTTAGGCTTTAAAATGAACTATAGACAAAACAAAGTTACATATACAGTGCAGTCTGTCACTAGCATTAACATGGTCTCTTTTTTTTTTTTTTTTTTTCATAGGAGTTCCCCATAACATAATTTTTTCACCTGTAGATCCTGCCAGTAGATCCGTTGTTTTTCTACTTCCTCTTAACAGGGTAATAGCACTGTTCATTGTGCAGTGATAACACAGAGCAGTGGATTTGCCATTCCAAACCTCCACTCTTATTACTTGGTCTCTTACATTGCCCCCTTGCCACTTCTACACTTCATCCAGGAGTTTCCTTTGAGTGACCTTGGACCTACAGTGCCTTGAAAAAGTATTTATACCCCTTAATATTTTCCACTCATGTTACAACCAAAAACTTAAATGGCAAAGTGGCACATAATTGTGACGTGGAAGGAAAATGACAAATGGTTTTCAAATTTTTTACAAATATGTGAAAAGTGTGGTGTGCATTTGTATTCAGCCCCCCTGAGTCAATACTTTGTAGAAACGCCATTCACTGCAATTACAGCTGCAAGTCTTTTTGGGTATGTCTCTACCAGCTTTGCACATCTAGAGAGGGACATTTTTGCCCATTCCTCTTTGCAAAGTAGCTCAAGCTCTGTCAGATTGGATGGAGAGCATCTGTGAAGAGCAATTTTCAAGTCTTGCCACAGATTCTCAATTGGATTTAGGTCTGGACTTTGACTGGGCCATTCTAATGCATGAATATGCTTTGACCTAACACATTCCATTGTAGCTCTGGCTGTATATTTACGGTCGTTGTCCTGCTAGAAGGTGAACCTCTGCCCCGTCTCAAGTATTTTCCAGACTAAGAGGTTTTCTTCTAAGATTGTCCTGTATTTGTCTCCATCCATCTTCCCATTCACTCCGACCAGCTTCCCTGTGCCTGCTGAAGAAAATCATCCCTGCAACATGATGCTGCCACCACCATGTTTCACGGTGGGGATGGCGTGTTCAGGGTGATGTGCAGTGTTAGTTTTCCGCCACATTTTAATTTTGGTCTCATCTGACCAGAGCACCTTCTTTCACGTTTGCTGTATCCCCCACATGGCTTCTCGCACACTGCAATCGGGACTACTATTGGCTTTCTTTCAACAATGGCTTTCTTCTTGCCACTCTTCCATAAAGGTCAGATTTGTGGAGAGCACGACTAATAGTTGTCCTGTGGTCAGATTCTCCCACCTGAGCTGTGGATCTCTGTAGCTCCTCCAGAGTTACCATGGGCATCTTGGCTGCTTCTCTGATGAATGCTCTCCTTGCCTGGCCTTGCTTTAAACTTCTCCACAACTTTATCCCTGAACTGTCTGGTGTGTTCCTTGGTCTTCACTAAGGTTCTCTAACAAACCTCCGAGGGTTTTCCAGAACATCTGTATTTATACTGAGATTAAACTACACAGAGGTTGACTCTATTTACGAATTAGGTGACTTCTGAAGGCAATTGGTTCCACTAGATTTTAGTTAGGGGTATCAGAGTAAAGGGGGCTGAATACAAATGTACGCCACACTTTTCACATATTTATTTGTAAAAAATGTTGAAAACCATTTATCATTTTCCTTCTATGTGCCACTTTGTGTCGGTCTATCACATAAATAAAATACATTTATGTTTTTGGTTGTAACATGCCACCCTATTTCTATACCTACCTTACCTTAGTTACTCCCACAGAAATGCCCTTTGAAGACCAACCCAATCCTAGCCCACTCCCTATTGGTCTGGGGCTCCATTGAATATTCAGGGAAACTACTGTCCCCTCATTTACCCCTACTAGGAATACTTCTGCTCAAATCTAAGGACTCCTATGATATCCTGTTGAGGCTTCATTGATTGCAGCCCGCAGTATATATGGATGCAGGCTGGTGTCTGTTTTGCTGGGCGGTGAGGGGGTGGTGCGAGTTACTACTTCAAGTCCTTACACTGTTTAAATTTTTTTTCTTCTTTTTTCTTTTAATTTTTTTTAAAGTGTCACAAAATTACAGTTCATTAAAGTTCATGCACCACAACTAAGCTTTCAGCATGTCTGCATTTTGCTTAACAGCACCGCACAGCTATAGTGTGATGTGAACGAGGCACACAGAAAACAATGGTTTTCTGTGTGCCCCAGCAGTGATCTGCATTCTTGTGCAGAGAATACAATTCACCACTTATAATGCGATCTGAAGAAACACTTTCATTGCCTGCAAATAGACATAGAGCAAACATGCAGCAGCACACAGTACTTTGTGTGTAAGCCAAATGGATGGTTCACAAATAGATCCAGAGGTGAAAAGAGACTGTCTTGCAGCTCCTAAAGACCAAGGAGATCCAGAACTGAAACCCAGGTGTCCATTCACTAACCGTTACCGCATGAGTCATGTGACTCATTTGCATAAATTAGTGCATGCAGTAAAAAAAAAAAGTAAAAGATTATGTGGTATTTAACCACTTGCTTACTGGGTACTTAAACCCCCTTCCTGCCCAGGCCAATTTTCAGCTTTCAGCGCTGTCACTTTTGGAATGACAATTGCGCGGACATGCAAAACCTGTATCCAAATGAAAATTTTTATAAAAAATTTTTCCCCACAAATGGAGCTTTCTTTTGGTGGTATTTAAGCACTGCTGGGTTTTTTATATTTTTTGCTAAAAAAAAAAAAAAAAAAAAACTTTTTTATAGCTTGTTATAAAAATTTTCAAGCAGGTAATTTTTTCTCCTTCTTTGATGTGCCCTGATGAAGCGGCACTGAAGGGCATTGATGGGTGGCACTCATGGGCACTGGTAGGTGACACTGATTTGAGGCACTGATTGGTGGAACTGATGTGTATTGGCAAAGGGCGCTGGCAAGTGGCACTGGTGGGCACACATGAGGCCGGCTTTTTTTTTTCTACTCTCTGTCAATGTGAGGAGAAAAAAAAGTCGATTACCGATCTTCTGTTTTTAATCCACGGAATCAGTTGTCATTGGCTGATTGACTCCGATCTGTGATCAGCCGAGTTTCATTGACTGCTTACAGAGCGCACCCCGCAGGTGTTGCGCAGGTAGCTCATGCACGGGAGGATGTCTATTGATGCTCTCCCGCCAATTAAGTCTTTCAGCTATAGCGCGGGTGGGAAGTGGTTAACGAAAAATGTGGCGGTAAATATTGCAAAAAGAAACCCATTGCGCTAAGCTATTAAAGTAGAGCTCCACCCCAAGGGGACAGCTCTGCTCTGGTGCCACATTTGGCACCTTTCGGGGTGGGGGGGTCAGAGCCGATACCTGTCAAAACCAGGTACCCGCTCCCACTTCTGGGTAAGATCACTGCAATCGTACGGCGATCTACGCAATTTCCAGCCCCTCCTCACTGGGCCTCATCTCCTTAATCTGTGCCATCTATTATGTCTCCCACAATACACACCCAAGCAGCCTACTAAACTAAATAGGAAGCTAAACTGGGGACATCTCTACAGGAGTGGCAGGTGACCTGGGCAGTGATTATCAAAAGTTCTACAAATGTTTTACGATTAGAAAACTCCTACAAGGTCTTATATAGATGGTTTTATATTCCACCTGGCTTGGCCAAATAAATTCCCACTTATCTATCCACTTATTTCAGGGCTTTTCTGTATCAGACTCGATGGTATGCATCTGGTGGCCCTGCCCACGAGTTAATAAATTATGAATAAGGGTTTACAACCTCATCGGCTCTCTCCTCAATACCAGTCTATGCAGGAATCCATGGGAAGCACTTCTCTATAAGCCTGTTTGAGATATTTTCAGAGTGAAGAGAACCCTAATTACAAATATTTTTATGGCCACCAGGTTGACCATCGCTAGAGTTAGGAAGACTCCCTCCTTGAACTTCGCCGAAGTCAAAAATCGAATAAATGGCATAAAGATAAATAAGAAACTAACAACCATCTCAACGGATACACACAGAAAAAAAAATTCAAAGTATCTCAGCCGTGGATAATGTATTCACAGCCTACAACTTCCAACAACGTCTTGTTAATTATTTAAACATCAGATGACTTTTGCGTTCTAATATTCTATGACACTTTTTTTTTTTCTTTTTTTCTCTTTCTCTCTCTCTCTCTTTCTCATCTCTCTTCTTCTTCCTTCTCTTGTACCCTCTCCCTCCTCTTCTTCTCCTTCCCTCTTCCTTTCCTGACCCTTTTTACCACTCCTTTTATCTTAATCTAACTCCTCATTCAGCTGCCCCTTCCCCCCCACCCTGCCATTTTCTCTGCAGGAAAATGTTTAAAGCACCCTCTGAAGCCCCCTTCACAGACCAAACCACCACTATGTAGCCCTTCAAGACCTCTATGATTTCCCTATTTATCTTCTTAACCTCAATACGACGCACTTCCATGCATCCCCTTAACCCCCAAAGTTGGGTTATTGCTCTACTTTATGGTTTACAGAATATATATATGTTTTTATGATGTTTTCATAGATTTTCTCTCAAAATGTCTCCTACGTAGTTGTCTATGTATGCTTTGTAAACTTTAAAATTAATTTAATAAAGTCTTTACAAAATAAATTACACAGCAGTGTTTGATTAACTTTTGCCTAAGAGACAAAGAAACTAACACCTGTCCAACGTTTGGGGGACAGCTTAGCCTGTTACAGAAAATGGTAAATTAATGGATCTACTGGCAGTATTGATGGGTATTAAAACCATGGGGGGAAAACAAATCTGCTGTGTTAATGCTAGTGACAGACTACATCATGGTTGTAATTCTTAATTATTTAGTCGTATTATATAGAGTGCGCACTCTTCAGTTTATAATCGTGTGTTATGTGCAGCTAACTTCAGATAATTGGACACCGGCAGAAAGGAAAGCTGTAGGGACTTGGCTTAAGTGATCCCACCCACTCCCAGCAAGCCTCAGTTTTTGTTAGTGTCCTTAGGTGTTAGATTGCTTCTCTCTACTAAGAAAAGCTTACCGCTTTTAATTGGAGGTATTTTGCTCACAGGATTCTTCTGCCAGGATTTCTGGCTGCACCATAGGCAATGCAGCTCCTTTCTGAAACTTCGACTCTTCAGCTGAACCATGGTTGAAGGTACCCGGACCCTGCCTAAAGAACATGCAGGGCCAACCTGTAAAGTTACTTTTACACAAGGCCTTTCACCCTCGCTACTCTACAGTGTGTCTTTAAGTGACCCTGGATTGTAAATATCCCTTGCTGAAAATGTCTCACTTGCTCACTGTCGGTGGCCTCTGGTGACCTAGTCAAAATGACCATTGTTCCTCCTGCCTTGCATTGGCCCATGAGTGCCTTTTGTTGGGTACTGTTTTATTTACATACTCTTGGGGTGCATGAACAGCCTTTATCTCCTCCTGTGTTTGTTCCTAAATTACACTTCCTCACTATTGGTTTGGTGGCCCACTGGGGCCTTGTCACAATTAACCAGCCATTTCTCTCTCCTGTTGTACTGCTTGTACTTTAAATACATTTTGATGGTACTATTTAAGTGCTATTTAACATGCATACTGTTTGTATGCCGGCCTGAGTTTACTTAGTCAGGACCTATAACTCAGTTGGTCTGTGAGTTACCTGTTGCTAACCCCCTTGCAGGCAGTTGTGCAGGTGATTTATTCTCACTATCTATCTATCTATCTATCTATCTATCTATCTATCTATCTATCTATCTATCTATCTATCTATCTATCTATCTATCTATCTCTCCCACTCTGCATCTGGCTCTTGAGTCAACCATGTATGTGTTTATGTATCTCTGTTGCCTTCAGAGTCTAAATTCTGAGGTGTACACTCTTCCTTCTGATGCAGTGGTACATGCAGGTGTATCAGTCTATGGGCATTTCTCTTAGCCTGCAGTTATTTGCATCAGCTATTCTAGGCCAAATTAGTCCTTAGTAGGCCTCTTCTTCATAATAATCCCAGGACTTTCAGACATTGGGTCTCACCCCCTTTTAGGTTGGCCAACCGTTGCAATGCTTATATACTGTTTCTCCCCCCTGCATCTATTAGAGGGGCGAGAAACCGCAAATAAGCAATGTGAAGGTTGGCCAAATCAAAGCTGTCTGAGACTTAATGTGGGGCATATGCCCCGTACGCCCTTCATTGGGTACAAAGTCCCAAACGTGGTATTTTCTACCCTTTGTGGAGCTTGTAAAATGTCTATTGCCTTTCGTTTTTTTTTTCCACAGTGACCCTATGCTTCCTACATCTCTTTGCTGGTAACTGGCCTTTTTTCTAAGTGTGATCCTTCCTTGGGCCTGTCAGCTGCACCTGAGGTCTTCCCAAGGCACTACCTCATGGGATATTGGACATACTGCATTTGATGGCATGGTTAATTAAGACTTTACTATCCAACGTACATTGGACTGTGAAGACCCTTCAGAGTTTCAGGAGGAAGCCTAGACCATCCTTCATCTAATCACTTAGAGTACCCAGACCTGATTCTAGTATAGCCTTTTCTTTTTTTTCTCTCTCTCTCCCACTGTGTTTGGCATGGGGTCTTGGGTCTAATGGGGTCCTCCCCTTGAGGCAGTCCTTTATTTTCATTTTCATTCCAGTCTGTTGCTGTTCACCATTCTGGCAGTGTGGAACTTGAGGGTGCAGTCTCTGAATCGTCCCATTCTCCTGTTTGGCAGGACTAGGCTTGTCCTAGAGTTTGGTGATGTATGTGAACAGAATTCCTTCTGCTCAGTGCCCTACAAACATCAGCCCATAATGCTGGGGAGCAGCCCTACGTGCTTTCTTAGTACAAAGGACTTGTTGGGGAAAACTTGTCTTCCCAACAATGATCCAGAACTAAAGTCAGTTTGGTTATCCCTTCAGCGCTGGACCTCTCAAATACAAGGTCATCCCATGTGAATTCTGTCTGCCTATGCCATGGTGATGACTTACATCGACCATTAGGAAGAGAAGAGAAATTACTTTGGAGGACTTTAGAGGCTGATCCTCCCCTGTAGGTGTTTGGAAACTCTATCACAGGTGCAGATATTCTGAATGTGACCTTCCTAGCTTCCAGGTTCAGCCATGAACTGCCTTGCTTGCCTCCAGTTCCAGGGATTCCTAGTCAATGCAGTAGGAGGCACTGAAATTCGTAGGTTCAGTTTATTCCGACCTACGCTAAGGGAATGATTTCTCATAAAGTCTGCCTTCACTCTTGAATGCTTTTTTTCTCTTGATCTGGAACCAGGATTCCTTTCCAGACTGTACTCTGTGGGACAAATCTGGCTTCTCCACTCTGGCATGGGTCAGCACTGGACCTTGTGGCCCATCAAGGGTCTATTCTTGGCCTTAGCACTTCCTTTCATAGATCAATTGCCACTCGCTTTTTGGCAGAGCCTTTGTACAGGGTGTTACTTGCATTTGTTCTTCCTGAATTTTTCCTAGTGATTCGCTGGGATCTCAACCTTGTTTGCTGTCAGTTTCTTTGGACAGCCCATGGAATTTGACAGGGACTTTTCCCTGTCTACCTTTTACATGTGTGATTGTCTTTTCATTACCTTTGGTTCTGCATGGCAAGTTCCAAGCTGAATAAGGTTGTTTTGAGGCCATAGCCTCTTTTCTTCCTAAGATGTCTTCGTCTTTATTCACCTGAACCAGGGCTTGGTTTCAGTTTCTCTCGGTCCTGCTCTTGTACAACATCTGGATGTGGTATTCACTGTTATCTCTCAGCTGCTACTCCCTGCTTGTTCTAGCTTCTTCTGTTCGCCCCCTTCTTGCTCCTTTTTGTACTTGGGGCTCTTGGCATTTGTTTGCTGTGTTGACCACCCCTCAGTTGGACTGTTTTTGGACATCCCTTGGTTAAAGACTAAATATCCTGTGTCCCATACTGTATGGTTAAGAAAAGGTGTTTGACTTAGCAGTATAGTACAGGGCATCGGTCCCTGCCCTCTGTTCTTCATGATCTCCATATTGATTGCTACAAAACTAAGGGTTTGCTGGAACTGGGAGGGGTTATATAGTGGGTATTCCCAGCAGCTTTACCTTTTGTCATTGTCCAATTGCCTGAAGATAGCTGCATATGATACATGGTTAAAACTCTGTCCAGTACTGTGCTCTAAGAATTGTGTTTTACTGATGAGGCAAAAATGCACTTTAACACCAATTTAGACATGCATACATACACCTTAGATCTTGTCAAAGGCATAAGCTGGTTAAATGTTATTTCTTTATCATCCTCTGAGGAACACAGCTTGGTGATAATTAAGCAACGTTGGGTTACATTGTTGACTATAGAAGAAATGAACACTAGGGAAACTGCAGGCCAACCTTCTTGCCAGTTTTTCTTTGTATCCTCAAGAGAATGGATTTTTCCTATACTTCTCTGCTGGATTTTTGCTTTCTTTAGAAGATTTCTACTATCAAAATTTACAGGTAGACTTATGTTGGATATTGAAAATCCTTAGTCACTCCAGGTAGCCAACAAGCTCAGGTTTTCCCAGTTTTTGTACCAGTGTTCCAGTTACTCAGAACTCTTTTCAGGTCAGGCCAGTACACCTGGCAATTCCTTGTGGAGTTATTCTGACCAGAGCTGTGGCAGTGCTCACCTGTCTAAGTTATCTGAAAGCTCACCTGTTGTGAATCACTGATGGAGGTCTTGGCTGTGTTGCCATTTTTTTTGTTCCTGTGTTGGATTCTCTCATTTTTATTCGGCTTTGGGGCTGCATACAGGTATGACCTCATGCACATAGACGTTTATTAGCTTGCAATATCTTAAACGTAAAATACCCAATGCTTTCCTGGACCTGGGGAGCCACGGGTGCCATGTACAGCCTCCAATATAAGTGAATTGCTATTTTTGGCTGCACTTGTGTAAACGACGGTCACTTCTGCATCAGCGCTTACCCAAGTATGTGTTATTAGGCACATTTCACCTATGGTGGCACTTTTGAGTTTGCAAAATTAAGTTGGCTGTAAACATGTGGATAATTGCAAATGCAGAAGTGGTTGGTTTTTTCACAACTATGGGTCATCTACAGCCACTAGTAGTAGCAGCTGTACATGGCACCTGCAGCTGCCCTGGTGTGGGAAGGTGCTGGGGATTTTATGCTCGGAAGTTCAAGCGTTCCCGACAGCAGTTTTATTGCAGGTACCTTTTAGTCAGTTTTTTTCTGTCCTCCACAGTCCAAATGTGCAGATGCTGATGGGAACATAGTATGTGCTGTGACCAGCTAGAGTAGGGACAGGATGAAGCCCCTTTCTCCTTAACACCTCTGTGCCCCACATTGTGATGGTGGCAAATGCCGGTGCACAGCTTCTTTGTAGTCACTGGAATGCCTTGTCTGCAGCTTGCACTGGACATTTTGCAACTGATCTTCTGGTCTGTTCCTGCTAATTGAAGAAACACATTTTTAGTGTTGTGTTTCATGCCCCTATTTCCCGTTTTCGTTTTCATATTATCGGGGATGGAGAAAAATGTACTGTTGTCATGGTCTCCTATAAAGGCCCAACCTATTCTTTCTTGATTGTACACATTTTTAATTTCAACATACTGTTCTCTGAGCATTTATAGCACCAAGTTATTGTAATGTCTATACACAAAGTCACTTCAGGCATAGGGGGAAAATGGTTAATTTTGCACTTTGTACAGATCCCAGTTGGAATCATCTGTGGCGGAGGCCATTTTGCTCACCCTTTTTTTATTCTTCAGGTGCTCATTACTCTTTCTCTAGGTATATGTATTCTGTTCTGTTATGCAGGATTTTTGTCTTATTGCTCTCCTGATCACACCTATTCCCATCACCTTCCCCAATGAGATCGTCTGCAGAGATGATTAATATTCCTATGTCTGTCAAGGATTTTCCAGAGGTTTCTTTTTTGGACGCAAAACCCTTCCCTTTTCTAGGGTGGGAGATCCCACCAGCTGAATTTTTGGTTAACATTTCTAGGATTCCACCATTCCTTCCTCTACCACAGGCTTGGTTCTCATAGCCCTAATACTCTAAAAGATACGCTAATGACAAAGTTGGAAGAAATTTCTTGATTATTCTGTTCCTTGGTGGGATCTGCCATTCAACCCATGATCCCCTCTGCACTCTTTTCTGACTTTAGTTGACTGGTCTAAATCATTAAGAAATGATCTGCTGGCTGCTGGTGTTGACATTCAGGTTACAGTATCTCTTGCATTGTCTGGATGATTATTCCGTCAAACTTGATGTGCAGAGATGGGCCTCTCCATCAGGAGCTGTTTCAAGACATAACTGTGTTATGGAGGATGCCGGATGTGTATCTGCTAGCATCTCAATTTAACAAAGAGCTGGACAGGTTTGTCTCCAGTTCGAGGGATTTGATGGCAGATGCAGTGGATGCTGTTGTAGCGCCATGGGATTAATATGCATTTTATCTGTTTCCTGTGCAGAAGCTACTATCTTGTATTTTAATCATTCTCATAGCTCTTAATTGGCTTTGCAGAGTGTGAAACTTCGACATCGTCTGTCTGTTATCTGGCCCTCTGTGCCCTTTACCAGATTGACCGAATCTGTTATTCCAAGGACTGATCTTTCACCCTGCTTTTTAATTGTTTGCTTTGACAACTTGACACTTGAATCCCGGTTTTGGAAGACAGAGGCCTAAAGCTCATATACTTTCCATAATGTATATCATTGGATGTGGAAAGGTTTTCGTTTGGGTTTTTTGCTGTTGTGAATCTTTTGGTTTTTTCCCCCACATGTCTTTTTCAGTGTGCTTTGTATTGTCTTCTTACTCTAAGAGGTATTACAACATTATAGTCCTTAGCACCATCAAAGATCAGGTGTCTACCTGGTCTGTACATTTCAACATGCTCTTGCTTTTAATTAGCACATTTGTATTCTCTTCAGGGGGTTGCACACAATGTTATTCCTGTTCCACTCTATGGAATTTAAACCAAGCATTGTCAGTGTTCCAAAAGCCCAGTCTGAAACTATTCAGGAAATTTCCTTGACAATATTATTCTGTAGGGTAATCTTTCTTTAAGCAATCTCTTCAGCTATAAGGGGCTCCAGTTATCAGCATTTTACCTTAGGAAGCCTAAAAAATAAAAAAAGCAAGGACCTCTTTTTGCCCAAGTTGGTCTTTACTTCACAATTCTGGTTCACCCCAATGAGATCTCTCTCCATTGTCTGAACATGATGAGAGATGTTAGGATTTATCGTTGGGACCTGTTTGTTGTTCCAAAAGATGCACTATTTCTCAGTGGATTAGGCATGTTGGTGCCTAGACATTCCATGATCAAGCGTTTTCTTTTCCCGCTTAAGCCTAGATGTCAGGTCACCTTGAGGCGAGGTGACAGATGCACACCATATGGATCCGGAGTGCACCGCAAGGTTGTGGACCCTACGGTTGACTGTTGCAGATGGGGGACAGATCCCACTGGGGTTAGAGCATAAGATTCCCTGGGGCGCAGAGTCTAAGAGCCAGCAGGTGTTCACCAGCGCCTCTGGTGGTGAGGATGGACTTGGCTGCAACTGGCTCCAGGTCTCGTCCCCCAGCTCACACCCACAGTAGGCAACAGGAGGATAGGGATGGTGAGGGACAAAGCCAAGGTCGGGGCCACAAGCAGACAAGAATAGTCGGACACGCCAAAAGGTCAGGATCACAGGCAAACGGATAGTCAAAGACACGCCAAAGTCGGTAACGGAAAACAGTAGAAGAGCACACGGCAGGAAATAGGATGCTAACACACAAATGAATACACAATGGTTGATCAGCACTGATGGCCTGCAGTGCACAGGTTAATATAAGGTTCCCTGATAGGGCCTGGGGTGGAGCCATGCTTAGAGGAGAGGTTATAAAAACCACCAGGTGGAAGTGGCTGACCTCTTAGCCTGAACACATGAGGGGAGGTAAGCAAACACAGGAAGATCACTGCATAACCATGACACTAGAGAATTGAGTTCCTCTTGGGCATTTTGCTGTCAGGCTTCTGTGACTTAGATCTGTAGGGCTGCGACCTGGTCTTCTGTTCACATTTTCTTTTGGTTTTTGCAAGGTCAAGGTACCTGCGTTGCAGATGCTAGTTTGAACGATATGTTCTGTAGGCAGCTGTTCCATGTCTTTTTTGTTTTCTCCTTAAGGCCCCTTTCACACTGGGGTGGTGCGGCCGTCGGCGGTAAAGCGCCGCCATTTTTAGCGGCGCTTTACCGTCGTTTTAGCGGTGATCTGTGGGCGCTTGCGGGATGGTTTTAACCCCCGCTAGCAGCCGAAAAAGGGTTAAAACCGCGACGCTTTGCCGGCGGTATTGCCGCGCTGTCCCATTGATTTCAATTCAATGGGTAGGAGCGATTTAGGAGCGATGAATACACCGCTCCTTCACCGCTCCAAAGATGCAGCTAGCAGGACTTTTTTCACCGTCCTGCCAGCGCAACGCTCCAGTGTGAAAGCCCTCCGGCTTTCACACTGGAGTGAAAGGGGCCCGATTTTTCAGGCGCTACACAGGCGCTATTTTTAGCGCTGTAACGCCTGAAAACCGCCCCAGTGTGAAAGGGGCCTAAGAGGTTTTTTTTTTCTTGGTCATCATCTGCATTGTTTTGGCTTCCCCACTGTTTGGACTGCTTTTGGACATCCTAATGTTACTTAATTATCATCAAGCTGTCCCCCCCTCAATGGACAATCTTTTTCTCTAGGTCCATTGAGGAACACGTCCTTCATCTCGTTTTTCTATTTGAACTGCTTGTTACCACTGACAAGTTGTAAGGTGGGAGGGGTTATAGCCTTGGGGGCTGGCCTTTATTTTCTATGTACCTAGTGTCCATTTCTCCTGCAGGTGGTGGTAAAATCTGATGCTGCTCCATTATCGTTAAGCTGTTGCCCTCAATGGACTCAGAAAAAAAGATTTTACACTGAATACAAAAATACTGTAATCTTACCAGCAGATCCAGGGGGATAGACCAAACAAGTGTAACTCCAATTTTGTTGAGAAAAAAAAAATCCCTTCTGGGTGATTGATGTGCATTGTAAGGATTTTAACAAACCCTGTTGCCTTATTCTGCCTAGTTCAGCTCTGAAGGAAAATCTGTTTGTTTCACCATATCCTCTGCAGACTGATTCTGAATGGGAGAGGCTGGTTCATTATAATCCCCTCATAAGCTCGCTGTAGATTGTAGATTCCTTTTTTTTTTTTTTTTTTTTTTTTTTTTTTTAATTAGCCAACAGGCTGAACAAAAAAATAAATAAAAAAAAAACAGATTCCTCTGTCCACACAAGTGAGATGGATGGAGGAATCATTCCTATTGTGACTTGTATTCTGACAGCATTAATTGTATCAATTAGGTGTTCCTACAAAGTGCCACGTGACAACAATAGTGGATGATGTATGGGTGGGAGATATCGTGGGCGAGACATTCCAATAAGGCTATTTAAAAACAAGAAATATGTCATGTATTCTGACAGCAGGACTCTGTGCGTGTTAGAATTCACTCATCAGAGGCTGCAGCTGGTTGATCGACAAACCTTTTTCCACAGGCCTGTTTAACAAAAGTTGATCCAACTACTGACTTCTGTTGAACAGGCATTGAAACAAAAAAAAAATCATAGTGCGCACATCTCAAAAAGTTATATAAACACTCCATGATGGGTGGCAGGGATTTTTTTAGGGCACCAAATCAAAAATGACACCAAAACATTTAACAAAGATTTATTACAGGGGTATCCAAACTTTTTTCAAAGAGAGCCAGATTTGATAAAGTGAACATGCATGAGGGCCGACCATTTTGCCTGACATTCTTTGAACCTTTAAATTCAGTCTAAGCCCTTGTACACACGGTCGGACATTCTGTCAACCAAATCCGTTGGATTTTGTCCGACGGATTGTGTCTGAAACTGTTTCATACACACGGTCAGACCAAGTTGTCGGAAAATCCGATCATTCAGAACGTGATGACGTTATTTCGTTACGATGGGACTACATTCAGGCTAGTAGCCAATAGCTTTGGTGTAAGAATTTGATCTGAGCATGCATGGCACTTTGATCAAAATTCTCTACACATGATCGGAGTATGTCCTATCGGACCAGTTTGTCGGAAAATATTTCCAACATGTTGGAAAATTTGGTCCGATGGATATTCCGACGGAATCAGTCCGATGCATACCACACACAGTCGGATTATCCGACAACACAGTCCGATAGGACACATTCCGACGGATTCTCCGACCTTGTGTACAAGGGCTAAGTGTGTTTGTCCTAGCACTAATAAACTGCCCAACAAAAATTCTCTTGCCTTTGTGGCTGTGTGTGGTGAAGAGATGAGCTTGGGTGTATTATTGGGAGATAGATAGATAGATATCTATCTATCTATCTCTTTTGTGGCCCCCAATGAATCCCGAAGCGCCGCTCAGGAATAAGGATGAGCTTGTGCATGTTGGATATACCGTATTTATCAACATATAACATATAACGCACCATCACTTTAAGATGTAAGTTTCAGGAAAAACTTACATTTTTTAAAATAAAGAACTGTGACGCAAAATAAGGGTCAGTGCCCATCAATGCAGCCTCGCCATTGCCATGAGTGAAGCCTGATCCATGTCCATCTGCAGCCCCCAAAGTAGACAAAGAGGGAGGAGGGCGGGACTAGCGCCAACAGATTACATACAGGAGAATCTCCTGTTTACATGGCGGCCTCTTTAATACAAAGTTCTGCCTCTTATGATAGACAGCACAGTCGTCCAATGCCAGCCCAGGAGAGGGGACTTCCTATTACAGACACCGCCGAGTAAACAGAAGATTCTCTTGTATGTAATCTGACTTGTCTTGTCTCCCTGTTCCCTCCGTGGCAGCGCAGATAAAGACAGTATATATCTTAATTACCAGGGGGTTGTATTAAATCGAAACATGGGCCGCGAACTTTGGACATGCCTGCTTTTATTACTTCAAAGTTAAAACACATGCATTTGCACAGGCCATACATTATTGCATCTCATAGTTTGATAGTATTAAAATATCATATCATATAGCCATAGAAATGGCACAAAGGGCAGCAAATAAATCCAAAACATTACAAAAAATGGTGCCAGTACTACTTATGAAAACTATAGCATGCCCACATGCCTGATGCGTCTCAAGACTTGCTCTTCCTCAGTAATAATAAACAGGTATAGGGCCCACCACATTTACATGTTTCTACATCACAGTGACATAGCTACAAAATTAAGTAGTAGATGAAAAATGCAAAGGATATAAGAAAAAAATAGCCTGCCTTTAAAGTCTAAAAATCAAAAAAAAAAATCGAATGTATTCCCATCCCAGAGCGAGCCGAGAGGAGAAAGGGGAAGGCCAGCATATAACCACAGGGATCCCATAGGAGCTGAAACAACATGAACAAAAAAAATATAAAAAATTAACAAACCATGCAAATATAAAAATAAAACTGAAATATTTAACCCCCCCCCCCAACTGTTCAAACATATTAACAAAAAACAATCATTAATTACTAACACAAAAACAAAAATAAGTAAAGGAGCCATCTAGCAGCATGACTGACCACCACCACTAAAAGCCAGCAATGTCAGCTATACCACAGGAGAAGCCCCTTGAAGCTCGAGAAAAAGGAAAGGGGGAAGCTGCTGGTGGAAGTCACATTACCACAAAGGTGTGGCCCACTGGCTAGACAATCCCCATACAGCTCCCAGTCTTCTGAAGGCACACAGCAGCCCCCACTGGTGGATCCCTAGGCTGTCACACATGTGCCCAACATGGTCAAAATGGCCAGGGTGACGTTGAGCACACACGTGCGAGGGCAGCACATTGTGGCCATCTTGGAAAGGCTGTTAAACAGGCATTGATATACATGGATATAAATGTGTTTGGCTTCTCCAGCTTTAGTGTTCTGATGAGAAAAGCTGCACCACTTTAGAAGTATTTAAACTTTGTAAAGTATAGGGTTGAACAAAAACCACTATTGCAGGGGATACATAAAACTTCATCCAGAGTTGGGAGAATCAGCGAGTCAACCACGCAAGCAGAAAATGACACTTCTGTGGGTGTTCTCTACGGAACGCTTCTAAGTTGCCATATTACATTGCATTTTACATAAAATTACAGTTGCTTCAGATTGAAAAGGAAAGGTATTTTTTTTAATGGCATTAAATTTATTATATGGCTTGTGCAGCAATTGTAAATGCTATTATATATTTTTATTTGCTTTCTGTTTGTTTCATAAAAGTTAAGTTATCCTTTGTATCAACAATTGATATAAAATGACACACGATCTCTGCACGATCTCCCTGTTACAGAATGTCCCCTTATGACTAAAATACTACAGCTGTAAAAAGAACTAGTTGCTGACTTTATACATGTGGATTCTGTCCTTTTTAGATGGTCCAGATGAGCCTACTATTACCATTGAGCCATACGCCATAAGTGAGAACGGTTTTGCTGCCAACGAGATGGAGAAAGTCATTCTGAACTGCACAGCGTCTTCTAACCCTCCATGCGAGTATATCTGGTTCTACAATAACTCTCAGCTGGACACAGGACAAATGTACATCTTTCCCAGGATCATACGGACCCAGACGGGACTATACACTTGTTTAGCAAAAAACTTGCATCTCGACACGCGCACACAACTTACCATCAGGCTGACCGTCTACTGTAAGTAGTGTGCCTAGTGATTTTTTTTTATTTGTTTTAAAAAGGAGCTCCAGTCCAATGAGAAACACCTTGGCTGACCATCCCCAGTGCCCAAAACATACCATTGTAAAAGCTGGTGTGTATGTGTTCAATTTCCCCTAATGGGGAAATGTGCAGAGGCTGAAGGAGTCACCCAATCCTACTGTTCTCCTTTCCCCATTTTCACAGCAAGTGGAGATACCACAGTATGTCCATGCTTTGGAATATTGAAATGTAGAGATTTGGCATAAAAAAATTATACAATATTACTAATTTGGTTGGCCCACATAGCCCGGCACCATTGCATGGTATGGGTATTTTTGGTGCTATATGCGGCAATCCCCTGGATTCCCACATTTGTAACCATCGGTGCAAGTAGTGCGGTTTAGTGCCAATAGGGGGATACAGTCAGCTCTCCTGTACAGGTTCCAGGCCCCAACAGATCGTCAGGGGGCCCAGGGGCAGTGAGGGGACTATTAACTCCTTTTTTAGGTACAGGCAAAGTAATTCTGCATGTCGTGGCTCACAACAATTTAAAGATTCTACATTATACTCACGTTTGGGGTGTAGGAGGGGGGACCGGTCAGACAGGCTTTATGGGGCCCCAGGATTTCTACTGGCAATCCTGCATGTAGGGGCTGGTGGAAGAAACTACTGAGCACAGTGTGGGGATAGAGAAAATCAACACTTCTAAAAGTCAAATTTTGCAGGATTTTCAGCCAGCAGTCTCACGTCTTTAAAAGGAGAGGTTTGAATTAAATGTCTTCTTTGCAAGGACCCCCGGTGTCTGAAGCACTTATTTTAGTGGCAGTCGCTGTAAGAATTACATTTCTGTTTTATCATTTATATGAGATCATTTATAGGAGAATAATTTTTACTTTTTCAAATCAAATGCGTATAAACACGAAACTCATAAAAGTGGTTATTTTATTATGGTTACGTGATAGTTTGTTTTTGGGGTTATATTCCAGATGTACAAAGAGAGATCAAGCAAACACTTGTGGGTATAACCTTTAATTAAGTTATTATTTAATTTTTTTAAAGGAGCCTAGAAAGCATTAAACCCACAATCAGTAGGTCACAGGTGCAATGTCAGGCTCCTGGAGACTCTTCCTCCTCCTCTCTGCCCCGTTCTAATTTACTGAGTATATGTGAAGATTTACATACATTTTAAGGTCTCTGTATCTGAGTTCCCAATATTGCCCCTTGCTAGGGAGATACTAAGGGAGTCATGCTGTTTATACCTTTTTCTTTTACATTCTTTGTGTGAATTTTGGAGTTTTAAGTAAAGCCCTTTACTGTCTAAAGTTATTAAAGATCAAGCTTTAGAACAAGTTATTTAATAACGCTCCAAGAAGAGGTTGGATGACGAAACGCGTATATGGGGCAGGGACACTGGCGTCACCATGCTCATCAGTTTGTACCTGTGGCTTGCAGCTTCGGCTGGGGATGAATGGTAATGCAACCAAGCGAGATTCCCCTGATGTCGGGTTGACACTTGGCAAATGTAAGAGTTCTTAAATATTTTTTAAAAAACTTGTGTATTTTACGGATTTACGCTATGAGAGCCTTCCACGTTTCACTCGATTTATATGCCTGATTTGGATCTGAATGTGAGGACCCACTGAGAAAGGATCGTACGGGGAGATAGCATCTGGGAGTCCACTAATCTAATGGGAACCGTAACAAACGCAGCAGCTGGTTATAGAAGACCAGTTATTAACTCTGGTGAGTCAATTTAGGGTGATCGGTTAAGGATATCACTGGGTGTCACTGTATTGTTTGGACTACAGCACCTCTGAACAAGATTCGTCACTTTGCCTTTTGATTCTCTATGGGACTTTCATTTTTTTCATCTTGTATCACTGAGGATTACAGTGGGGATGGAAAGTATTCAGACCCCCTTAAATTTTTCACTCTGTTATATTGTAGCTATTTGCTAAAATCATTTAAGTTCATTTTTTTGAACCCCATATTGACAGAAAAACACAGAATTGTTGACATTTTTACAGATTTATTAAAAAAGAAAAACTAAAATATCACATGGTGCTAAGTATTCAGACCCTTTGCTCAGTATTTAGTAGAAGCCCCCTTTTGATCTAATACAGCCATGAGTCTTTTTGGGAAAGATGCAGCAAGTTCTTCACACCTGGATTTTGGGATCTTCTGCCATTCCTCCTTGCAGATCCTCTCCAGTTCTGTCAGGTTGGATGGTAAACATTGGTGGACGGACATTTTTAGGTCTCTCCAGAGATGGTCAATTGGGTTTAAGTCAGGGCTCTGGCTGGGCCATTCAAGAACAGTCACGGAGTTGTTGTGAAGCCACTCCTTTGTTATTTTAGCAGTGTGCTTAGGGTTATTGTCTTGTTGGAAGGTAAACCTTCGGCCCAGTCTGAGGTCCTAAACACTCTGGAGAAGGTTTTTGTCCAGGTTATCCCCGTACTTAGCCGCATTCATCTTTTCCTCTATTGCAACCAGTCCTGTCCCTGCAGCTGAAAAATGCACTTTTTTTCTTTGGTTTGTTTGTTTTATATCTGGTTTAGTCTGGTAGATAAAAAGGGGTAAAGGTAAAGGAAAAATACGATTGAGTCGGGTTTGAGAATATAAGGGAGATACTATGCAGGTTATTGATTTGAAAGGAATTATAATAGAAATAGATTGAATGAATTGCTGGAGGATATAAAATTATATTCCAAGTATATATAAACCTGTCAAGATATGTTTATTCCTTTTACTTTTCCCCTAGTTTATATATATGTGTGTGTGTGTATTAGTGTTTTTAATATGTTTGAAATAAATAAAATAAATAATTCGGAAAAAAAAACCACCCCCACACCACCACGCATCACTGTTGGGACTGTGTTGGACAGGTGATGAGCAGTGCCTGGTTTTCTTCACACATACTGCTTAGAATTAAGGCCAAAAGTTCTATCTTGGTCTCATCAGACCAGAGAATCTTATTTCTCACCATCTTGAAGTCCTTCAGGTGTTTTTTTTTAAGCAAACTCCATGCGCTCTTTCATGTGTCTTGCACTGAGGAGAGGCTTCCGTCAGGCCAATCTGCCATAAAGCCCCGACTGGTGGAGGGCTGCAGTTATGGTTGACCTTCTACAACTTTCTCCCATCTCCCGACTGCATCTCTGGAGCTCAGCCACAGTGATCTTTGGATTCTTCTTTAACCCTCTCACCAAGGCTCTTCTCCCCCGTTTGCTCAGATGGCCAGCTCTAGGAAGGGTCCTGGTCATCCCAAACATCTTCCATTTAAGGATTATGGAGGCCACTGTGCTCTTAGGAACCTTAAGTGAATCAGAAAAATCTTTTTGTAACCTTGGCCAAATCTGTGCCTTGCCACAATTCTGTCTCTGAGCTCTTCAGGCAGTTCCTTTGCCCTCATGATTCTCATTTGCTCTGACATGCACTGTGAGCTGTAAAGTCTTATAAAGACAGGTGTGTGGCTTTCCTAATCAAGTCCAGTCAGTATAATCAAACACAGCTGGACTCAAATGAAGGTGTAGAACCATCTCAAGGATGATCAGAAGAAATGGACAGCACCTGAGTATGAGTGTCACAGCAAAGGGTCTGAATACTTAGGACCATGTGATATTTCAGTTTTTCTTTTTTTATTAAATCTGCAAAAATGTCAACAATTTTGTGTTTTTCTGTCAATATGGGGTACATTAACCACTTGCTTACTGGGCACTTAAACACCCTTCCTGCCCAGACCAATTTTCAGCTTTTGGTGCTCTCACACTTTGAATGACAATTACTCAGTCATGCAACACTGTACCCAAATGAATTTTGTGTCCTTTTTTTCCCACAAATAGAGCTTTCTTTTGGTGGTATTTGATCACCTCTGGGGTTTTTATTTTTTGCGCTATAAATGAAAAAAGACCGAAAATTTTGAAAAAAAACACATATTTCTTTGTTTCTGTGATAAAATTTTGCAAATTATAATTTTTTTTTCATAAATTTTGGCCACAATTTATACTGCTACATATCTTTGGTAAAAATAACCCAAATTATTGGATATTATTTGGTCTTTGTGAAAGTTAGAGAGTCTACAAGCTGTGGTGCGAATCGCACAAAATTGATCACATCTGATGTACTGGTGGCCTATCTCATTTCTTGTGACCCGAACAAGTCAGGAAAGTACAAATACCCCCCAAATGACCCCTTTTTTGAAAGTAGACATTCCAAGGTATTTACTAAGATGCATGGTGAGGTTTTTGATGTTGTCATCTTTTTCCCACAATTCTTTGCAAAATGAAGATTTTTTTTTTTTTTTTTTTTTTTCTCACAAAATTTTTAATGTAATAGGTTATTTCTCTCACATGGCATGTGTATACCACAAATGACACCCCAAAATACGTTCTGCTACTCCTTCTGAGTATTACGATACCAAATGTGTGAGACTTTTACACAGCCTGGCCACATACAGAGGCCCAATATTGAAATAGCACCATCAGGCGTTCTAGGAGCATAAATTACACATTTCATTTCTCAACCACCTATTACAGTTTTGAAGGACCTGGAACACCAGGACAATGGAAATGCCCACAAAGTGACCCCATTTTGGAAAGCTAACACCCCAACGTATAATCTATGAGGCATATTGAGTCGTTTGAATGGTTCATTTTTTTCCAGAAGTTTTGGGAAAATGTGGAAAAAAAATGAAAACGCATTTTTTTTACGCAAAGTTGTCCATTTATAAGATATTTCCAACACATAGCATGTACACAGCAAAAATGACACCCCAAAATACATTCTACTACTCCTCCTGAGTATAACGATACCAAATGTGTGAGACTTTTACACAGCCTGGCCACATACAGAGGCCCAATATTGAAATAGCACCATTAGGCGTTCTAGGGGCATAAATTACACATCTCATTTCTCAACCACCTATTACATTTTTGAAGGCCCTGGAGCACCAGGACAATGGAAATGCCCACAAAGTGACCCCATTTTGGCAGATGACACTGACAGGAGACGCTGATGTGGCAGGTGACACTGACAGGTGACGCTGATTTGGCAGGTGACACTGACAGGTGACGCTGATGTGGCAGGTGACACTGACAGGTGACGCTGATTTGGCAGATGACACTGACAGGTGACGCTGATTTGGCAGATGACACTGACAGGTGACGCTGATGTGGCAGGTGACACTGACAGGTGACGCTGATTACAGGTGACACTGACGTGGCAGGTGGCACTGACAACACGTGGCACTGACAAATGGCACTGGAGGCAGATGGCACTGGAGGCAGATGGGGCTGACAGATGTCGCTGACAGATGTCGCTGGCAGATGTCGCTGGCAGATGTCGCTGGCAGATGTCGCTGACAGATGTCGCTGACAGATGGCACTGGCAGATGGTGCTGGCTATTTGCTCTGGCAAATGGGGCTGGCAGATGGCAGTGCGGCTGGCAGATGGCGCTGGCAGGTGGCACTGGCGGCACTGGCACTGGCGCTGGTGGCACTGGCGGCACTGGCGCTGACGGTACTGGCGCTGACGGCACTGGGGCTGACGGCACTGGGGCTGACGGCACTTCGGCTGAAGGATGGCACTGGCGTTGGCAGGTGGCACTGGCAGGTGGCACTGGCACTGGCACTGGCAGGTGGCGCTGGCACTGGTAGGTGGCACTGGGGTGACGGCACTGGGGTGACGGCACTGGGGTGACGGCACTGGGGTGATGGCACTGGGGCTGACGGATGGCACTGGCAGGTGGCACTGGCGCTGGCAGGTGGCGCTGGCACTGGCGCTGGTAGGTGGCACTGGCGGCACTGGCACTGGCGCTGACGGCACTGGGGCTGACGGCACTGGGGCTGACGGCACTGGCGCTGACGGCACTGGGGCTGACGGATGGCACTGTCGCTGGCACTGTCGCTGACAGGTGGCGCTGGCAGGTGGCACTGGCGGCACTGGCACTGGGCTGACAGATGGCACTGGGCTGACAGATGGCACTGGGCTGACAAATGGCACTGGGTTGACAAATGGCACTGGGTTGACAAATGGCACTGGCACTGGGGCTCACAATTGGCACTGGGGCTGACAATTGGCACTGGGGCTGACAATTGGCACTGGGACTGACAATTTGCACTGGTACTCAATACGGATACAATGTTTCACTCACAGATCCTCTCTCTCCTCACACGCTGTCTCTGTGTGAGGAGAGAGAGACACGGCAATGGGAGATGATCTCATATGTTTACATTTGAGATCATCTCCTATTGGCAGCTTAGATCGCTCTGTGAACGGCCGCTTTGATTGGCCGTTCACGGCGATCTGTATTCGCCTGTCTCCGGGAGACACGGCGAGTGCAAAACTTCCGCGATGCGCGCCCCCGGCGGCGCGCATTGCGGAAGTAAACACCTGGCCGTCCAGGGACGGCCAGGCGAGGGAAGCCGCCCGCCCGAAGGCCGGCATTCGGCTATAGGGCGGGCAGGAAGCGGTTAAGGAGTAAAAAAAAAAGAACTTAAATGAGTTTAGCAAATGGCTGCAATATAACAAAGAGTGAAAAATTGAAGGGGGTCTGAATACTTTCTGTCCCCACTGTATATTCGATTTTTCACCTTATAAATGAATTTTTTATTTTTTGTTTTATTCCATTAACTCTTTTGTAATATAGTTTGTATTGTGGTGCACTGCATTAGTAGTTTATCTTTTGCTCATATTGCGCATTATGGTACAATGCAATGCATCTGGAAAGTATTCACAGCACGTCACCTTTTCCACATTTTGTTATATTACAGCCTTATTCCATAATTGGTTAAATTCCTCATTTTTGCTAAGTGGAGCGGACCCGGACCTGTCATCCGCCTGCTCAGCAGGGATCAGCAGAGAGATCCACACACACACAACGACCTCCCTACTTCTATATAGCGCCAGTACCCCACCTCTACCTCCGCAGAGCACCAGTGCCCTCCTCTCCCTCTGTAGCATGCCAACTGCCGATTCAACCCATTAGATACATTCCATTATCTACTCTCAACCACAAAGTGGTGTTTCTTGTAGCTATCTCCTTAAGTTAAATGTCTGAACTGGCAGTCGTATTCTGCAAGAAACCCTTTCTGATTCTGTGTTGGGACATGGGTGGCCTTGAGGCCCTGGACTTCCCTTGTGCCTAAGGTAGTTTTTGCCTTTTTTTCCTCAACTAAAACATGATATTTTTTCATCCCTCTTTCATTGGCTTCAGTTCCCCGGTGGGAAATTTGTACTGCAGGCAGTCCCAGGTTCTGTTGTATTTTGTGGGTCTGTTGGTGTTTTTTCTCTGCCTCCCAGTTGGACTGCTTTAGACATCTCAGAACTCTCCAAATTATTATGTCTCAATGAGCTGCAATCACCAATTTTCCGATGTTCTCTTGGGCCATTTAATGATTGTTTTCTGTGTTGCCGACCTCTCAGTTCAACTGCTTTTGGACATCCCAAAAGTTTAATACTTGTGGTCTCCATGAATGGACAAGAAAGTAAGTAGGATTCTTGTGCTTATCATAAAATGCTTTTTCTTGGAGTCCATCCCATCCCTCTGAGTTTATGATCGTGCTCTTTGTACTGCCTTGCTACAAAGCTAAGGCATGTTGGTGGTGGGAGGCGTTATCCTGAGCTGGCATATAGTTATGTTTTTTTATGTTTTTGCCATTGTCCAATCTTCCTGTAGGCATTAGTAAAATCTGAAGATTTAAGACTGCCTGTATTTTTCAATGGATCTCAAGAAAATAATATCCAGTGAGCACAAAAATCCTATTTTTGGTGTTTTTGGTAAAAGGGCCTCTCCCTCTTCACCTAAATGCTATGGCATGAAGAATGTTGCTCTGAAAAACCCTCCCCATGCTGACAGACTTCCTTTGTGGGATTTCTGCAATTTTGCAAGACCTCACAAATTTCTATGTGTATGTGAAATATGAGGCTTCAGATGCAGTGGACTCCATTTAAACATTCCATGCATGATCAAAAATGGCAGCTACAAAATATGATTTACATAGGGAATGCAGAACATGTGAGGACCAGATAGTGGCACATACAGCTCTGGTGTATAACCGTGACTGTAATGTAAGAGCCTTAAAAATTCAGCCCGTCTGCTAGGGTTGCCACATGTCCAGGATTCACTGAAAAAAACAAGAAAAAGAGGCACCCCTGGGTGCATACTGTATGATAATTTTAATATAACAGGTGGTTACAAGTATAACTCACATTTCAGTAGTTCTGACAGGGGGGGCAAGTCCCCTGAACACACTGGTCAGCGCTCACAGCCGTCAGCTGCTGGTTTTCCAGCATGCTCTTTCAACAAAAGCTGGTCTTGGTTTCTGTCGGACTAGGACCTGTACACATGGGCCGAATGACGGGTGGTTTCTACTATACCGGCTGATTTCGGCTGATATTGGGCCCAAGTGTATGGGGCTTTAAGACCCCTTTCATGCTGGGGCGTTTTTGAGACGCTTTAGCATTAAAAAAAAGAAAGAAGCCTCATCTACAATCCCAATGTGAAAAAGCCCGAGTGGTTTCACACTGAGGCGCTGCGCTGGCAGGGCATCAAAAAAGTCCTGCAAGCAGCTTATTTGGAGCAGTGAATACACCACTCCTAAAGCGCCCCTTCCCATTGAAATCAATGGGAAGCGCCTGCAAAGCGTCTGCAAAACGCTTTTGGCAGCAGTGCTTTGTGGGCGCTTTTAACCTTTTATTTGGCCACTAGCGGGGGTTAAAAGCGCCCTGCTAGGGCTCAAAAAACGCTGGTAAAGTGCCGCTAGCGCTTTACCAGCGTTTTTCGGGGGCGCTGGCAGTGTGAAAGGGCTCTTAAAGCACTTGGGCTTTCATAGTGCCTGAAAAACACCCCATTGTGAAAGGGGTCTAAATCATAATTCTTTATGGCCAAATATGTACAAGCCTGAATCTGATTGAAAGCATTATCTTTGCATGTAGGCTATCTTAAGATATAGAAAGTTGGATTTGTTTTTTTTTTTTTTTTTTTTTTTGCTTGGTATTCCTCTTTACATACTACAACTGCTTAAAAAATTAGTAGATGGGTTGAAATGATTTAACACATAATGGGTGTTTCATCTTTTCGTGAAACATGCTTAAAGTATAACTAATGTTTTGTCGTGGAAGTGAAGGGAAATCTCCCTAATGAGATGGCAGAAAGAAAAAAAACTGACAGTGCTTTTAAGCTTCACCTACTCTACTCCAAATAAAAAATCTAAGTTTTGATTCAATTATTCTACACAGTGGGTCCCACAGACCCGATGTCCTCTGGTACCCACTGATCGTTCAGTACACAGGCAGAACTGTGGTCTGCCTATGTAATCAAGGCAGATCACTGTTCTGTCAGTAAGGAGGGCATGGATCCTGTGTTCCTGCAAACCAGGGACATGGATCCATGCCTTCCCCTAGTAAATGCACCTCCCAGACTACAGTAAATCACCAGCTAGGCACAGTTTACCCTTTGATTGCCATTGATGTTAACCCCTTCCCAGCCAGTGTCGGTAAAGTGACAGTGCATATTTTTAGCACTGATCACTGTATTAGTGTCAGTTAGTGTCCAATTCGCCTGCCGCAATATTGCCGATTGCCGACATTACTAGTAAAAAAAAAAAAAAAAATTCCATAAATATATCCCACAGTTTGTAGACGCTAGAACTTTTGCACAAACCAATCATTATACTCTTTTTTTTTTTTTTTTAACCAAAAATATGTAGCAGAATACATATTGGCCTAAATTGATGAAGAAATTTGATTTTTTTTTCTTTAATGGATAAATTTATAGCAGAAAGTAAAACAAATATTGTTTCTTTTTTCAAAAGCTCCTAAAAACATTTTTTAAATAATATTGTAAAAAAATTGTGAAAATGTATTAAAAAAAGTGGCAGAACTACCAGGGAGGGTCACAAAGATTGCATTTGCGACTGGACCCTGGCGTTTCACCATCGGGCTCAGAGGGAAGGGCCCCAGCCAGGGGTCAGGGGGGCCCTTCATGATTTCTTGCATCAGGACCCTAAAGGTTCTAGTTACACCACTGGTTAGTAGGTTTTTGGTAAAATAAACTTCCTAAGAGATGGGTATATGGGCCCAAACATACAGCACAAGGCTGTGTTTAATCTGATTTTCAATAGGACATGTTGCGTTCAGAGAAACGCAAAGCAGGTCAATCATGGCCTCCAAACTACCATCTACACTGTACTATTGAGGTAAATGGGAATCTGGTGACCTGCGCTTGGAGTGCATTTCGCCCATGTACACAAGGCTTCGGTTTTTTGTGGCACTGCCTGTGACAAGTATGCAGTGCAGTCTAATGTGCATGGAGTGTCTGGCCTACATGCGTAAGATGGCCAGAATGGAACTGGATGCTGGGACAATGTAACTCCCACACCTCCCATGTGCAACACTCCAGAACAGGGTCATTGGCTGCCCTATATCAGATGTAGAAGGAGACCAAGAGAAGATGGAGTGATGAGGTGGAGGGTAAGTCTGCCATAATGTACAATAATGCTTCTACATTTAAACAGGCCTTGTTCATGGTTTGGAGATGTGAAAATGGTTTTCTTTGTACTGTCCTTAAAACATGACCTGTAAGACTAGAGCAGTGGAAAAATCACTAGCAGTTACCTTGGATTGAAACCTGAAGTTCTGTAATATTTCAGGGAACCCCTTTTCTTCAATATTTACTGCTGTTTTCAGGACTTTCATAGGGCTTCTCCTACATAAATTGTACTTGTTTATATGCAGTCATCCCTTCACAAAGGAACAGAGATGAGGTTGTCAATCACCTGGAGGTTCCTCCCCTGTCACTATTTATCTCTTGGTGTCCGGAAAACTTATCAGAAGTGACTTATGCTGATAGCAGAGGAATGAAGCAGCAGACAGAAATTACACTTAGTGCTCTGGATAGAGATAAGTACACACTATAGAGAAGTAATGGCGAGCCTTGGCACCCCAGATGTTTTGGAACTACATCTCCCATGATGCTCATTCACTCTGTGCTGTAGATGAGCATCATGGGAAATGTAGTTCCAAAACATCTGAAGTGCCAAGGTTCACCATCACTGCTATAGAGGGATATGCTTTGTTCATATTTCATGTGAGGTTTACAACCACTTTAAGCTTAGGTTCATCAGTTAGTTACTGTAGATTTTATATTCTTTCTGCTATTTATCATTGAGCTGAAGCAAAGTGATTTGTTTTTCGTTGTTTAGTGATAGGTTTATGTTTTTTTTGTTCTTTTAGCTCATTGTTTCTCTTACCTTCCTATTGGCTGAACACAGTTCTATACTTAAAGTGGAGGTCCCAGAAAACAAGGGGGCCATTCACAAAGGGCCACGCGACTCGCGCATGTGCAGTAGGAAACGAGCAGTGAAGCCGCAAGGTTACACTGCCTGTTTCCCTTTGTTAAGATGGAAGCGCCGGCAGTCGATCCGATGGACGGATCAGCCTCTGGCGGCTGTCATCGCAGGCTTGCTGGACAGGTAAGTATCCTTGTAGCTGCTGACTTTTAATAAAAAAAAAATATATATATAGCGGCCGGAATGCCCCTTTAAATTGGGAGCACTGGTATGTTAATTGGGAAAGTTTAAATGATTTAGCATTTTTCATGAAAGACTATGAAGAGATACAGTACGTAAAACATAAGACTCTGGCTGTATATTAGGGCAATTTTCAAAAAAAATCTTCAAAATTCATCCAGCTTTAGTCTGTTTGTTTGTTTTTTTTGGTGATCAGAGCCTGGTAGAAATTGTTAGAAACCTGTCCCAGTGTATGGGCAGCTTAATGCATAGGATGCATTAAGGTGAAAATAACTTCTGACACTGTCAAGCCTCCATTTTACTCCCCCGAGCCTGTTCGTTCCCTCCTCAGAGACACACTGTTTCTCTCTGCCGGTTGTTGGCTCTTGATTGGATAGATTGATAGCAGCGCAGCCATTGGCTTCTGCTGCTGTCAATTAAATCCAATTATGTGGGCGCCAGGGGGCGGGGTGTGTATTCTGTGTGAATACACACAGAAGCAGGACTCAGGAGCGCGCAATTAAAAAAAAAAATGGCAATGGCAGCTGTAATATTTCTGGCAGAATACCAGAGCTGAAAGGGTGCAGGCAATTTTGCTGGAAACAGGACTTTTCTCAACCCATTTATTAGAGATGCACAATTCTGGGCAAAATGAGAACCACAATTTTATTTCTTAGAATAAAAAGATCACGATTCTCTTGGGATTTTCGCAATGTAAAATCTTTCATATTATACAAAAAAAATGGGCTAACTTTACTGGGTAGTTTTTTTTTTTTTTTTTTTTTTTTTATTTAAAGTATTTTTTAAAAACAAAATTTGAAAGACCACTACGCAAATACGGTGGGACATAAAATATTGCAACAACCACCATTTTATTCTCTAGGATGTCTACTAAAAAATATATATGTATAATGTTTGTGGGTTCTAAGTAATTTTGTAGCAAAAAAAAATTATTTTAACTTGAAACCAACAAATGTCAGGAAAAGGTTTAGGGCCGGTTCACACAGCGAGGCGCGGCGAGGCGTCTCCGACTTGCCTCGCCGCGACCTGCGGGGACCTCAGCGGCGACTTGCAGAGGACTTCTGTATAGAAGTCAATGCAAGTCGCCCCCGAAGTCGCCCGAAAGTAGTACAGGAACCTTTTTTCTGAGTCGGAGCGACTCGAGTCGCTCCTCTCAGAACGGTTCCATTGTACAGAACGGGGGCGACTTGCGGGAGCGAGGCGAGCCGTGTCGCCTCGCATCGCCTCGCTGTGTGAACCGGCCCTAAGTGTTTAAGTGGTTAAACTTTTTTCATTTACACACACAGTCTATTCCATTGACAAATTGTTACAATGTTTATACTTAATTTCAACTGATAAAGAATGTTTTGATTCTTGGCAAACTGCCCAGTTTTTCTCTTCCTTTAGGCCTCTTTCACACGGGGCGGATCAGTAATGATCCGCCCCGTGAAGATCCGCTCGGTCAGCGGGGATCGCTCCGTTGTCCCCGCTGAGCTGGCTGCGGACAGGGCGGTCTCCGCACACTGTGCGGGGACCACCCTGTCAGCTCTCCGCTCTCCTCTATGGGGATCGGACGAGCACGGACCGTGTGTCCGTGTTCGTCCGATCCGCTCTGCAGACGGATAGAAAAATAGGATTTTCCTCCGTCTGCAGAATCGGACTGTTGCGGAGGCGGACGAAATCGGGTGTCTGCGGATGCTCATCCGCAGACACCCGCTATCCCATAGGGATGAATGGATGTCCGTATTTCATCCGCAAACGGATGGATGAAATACGGACATATCATCCGCATGTGTGAAAGGGGCCTTAGTTTGATGGCTGTGGCTTCAGAAGAGCAGAGAGAATTCTTTGCATAGAAAGAAATGTGAAACACTTTAGTCAAGATCGCGATAATGATTCTTGATGATTAATTGTGCAGCTCTACCATTTATGCCTGAGGTTGACAGGTTTTTAATTTGTGCATAAAACATATGTTACCCTAGAGCAGTAGGTTATAAATAACAACCACGTCACTGCTGTTCCAAAATTGGAACATGAGGCATTAATGGGTGAATAAGAGCAATTTGAGGCCAATATAATTATGAGGATGTTGTTATTCCCAGTACTGTTGTTATTCCCAGTAAGCATGGACCAATGCAACCTGGTGAAGGGAGAATTTAGGATGCTGTGTTTATGAGCGCATTCCCAATCGCAGCGCATTGGAAACCAAAAAATAATGGTTGCCTATGAATGCAGTTCACTCCAGCATGTTGCATTGCATTTGCCCAGAGCTGAAAAAAGTACAGCATGCACGACTTTTTTCAAATGCATGCAGATGCACACAAATGTGCATAAACGCAATGGCAATTGAAGGCAAACCAGGCTAAAAAATAAACAAAACAAATACATTGTATGTAAAATGCAGGCCAACACATTACAATAAATGAAATGCAACGCAAGGTGCATCTGTTAACGCATGCATTGTGGTGTGAATGAACGCTTAGATAACCCCAGAACTAGGTTCATGTTGGAAATTTTTTTGACCTTCTGTTGATTTAACAAAATATCTTCTTCTTTTGAAACTAGGCAGAGGACAAGCTCAACTTTTGATACAAAATTATTCTCCTATAATATATTATACAAAATATACTTAATAAACAATAATGATATAAATTCAATTAAAGTGCAGTGCAAGTACATAAAGTGCAATTAAGCCCAATAAAAGTGCAAACTGCATAAAGTCCAATACAAATAGATGTGTAGACTTTTGCTGTGAGGATTCCAGTGCCACTCCATGCTCCCCTTCTGAAGATGCCCAGTGGGAGGGGCGAAACGCGTCAAGAAGAGATCAAATTCACGAGGATCAGGGGCAGCTGGCGGCAATTTTTACCTGTATGCCTTTCTTTGATGTCAGTGCATTTTTTTGTGTGAGTTTTATCAATAAATTTTAGCAATATTACGCTATGTGCATCTCTCTCTTCATTGGTATATGCATTGTCCATACCACTGCAATGGAGACCTAACAATGGATTAGGAAGGTGATATCCTGGCCATAGAGGTGGATCATCATCTTGGAGTCCTTTATAATCAATGGTAAAAAGGAGATATCCTGATCGTTGTAGAATATTGATCTTGCGTGTTTAACTACTTCCTGCATGGCCGGCTGTCATATGATGTCCTTGAATTTGTGCAGTGATATCTGAATGATGCCTGTAGCTACAGATATCATTCAGATATCATCTTTTTCAGCCTTTTCCCTACACCATGAGAACAATCATAGCAGCTGTTCAGCCACTAGATCGTTCTTACGGGCGATGAGAGGGGAGGACCCTGCCGCTGCCCTCTGGTGCTTCTACCGACTCACCGCTGCCATCAGTGAATCGGAGACAGGATCTGCCAGCCCCGGATGTTTACCATAGTTATTTCCGGTGGACCAAATGGTTGCTGGAGTCTCTGTGATCGTTCAGGGGCCGGGCTCTGAACGTTATGACGTCATGCCTGGCCTCTACATTCAAACAAATGGTGTCACCTCGGCTGGGAAGCCAAGATTGTGTTTTTGTTTTTTTTTGTTTTTGCTTTTTTATCTCAGGCTTCCCAGCCTAGAGGAGAGATGTGGGGTCTTATTGACCACATATCTCACTGTAAAGAGGACCTGTCATGTCATGTTTTTTTCTTTTTTTAAAGTGTCAACTGAAAAAAAAATATTTTTTTTAAAGCACCCCTGTAGCTTGCACGCAGAAGCGAGCGCATACGCAAGTCCCGCCCACATATGAAAGCGGTGTTCAAACCACACATGGGAGGTATCGCCGTGAACGTTAGAGCGAGAGAAATAATTCTAGCCCTAGACCTCCTCTGTAACTCAAAACATTTAACCAGTAAAAAAATGTAAAGCATTGCCTATGGGGATTTTTTATGTACCGAAATTTGGCGCCGTTCCACAAGCATGCGCAATTTTGAAGTGTGACATGTTGGGCATCCATTTATGCAGCGTAACTTCATCTTTCACATTATGCACAAAATTGGGCTAACTTTACTGTTTTTTTTTTTTTTTTTTTTTTAAGGCATTAAACTGTTTTCTTCCCCCACAAAAACACGCTTGAAAAATTGCTGCTCAAATACTATATATAATGTTTGGGGGTTCTATGTAATTTTCTAGCAAAAAAAATTATGATTTTTACATGTAGGAGAGAATTGTCAGAATTGGCCTGGGTAGCAAGTGGTTAAAGGGGTTATGCATTAAGGTGAAAAAAAACCTGGCTGTGACCGGCCCCCCGTTTTACTTACCTGAGCCCTGGAATTTCATCCTGTGGGGATGCGCTCTTCCTCTGCCTGGGGTTCTCGGCTCTTGATTGGATAGATTGATAGCAGCGCAGCCATTGGCGCCCACTGCTGTCAATCAAATCCAATGACGCGGGGGGTGGTGCCCGAATCCTACATTCGGCGTCTATGGACGCGGAATGATGGACTCGGGAGGGTGCCCGCAAGGTAACCTCCCCGGACACAGCGCTTCTTCTAGGGGGTTATACGATGCGAGGAGGGGACGCCAAGGGACCCCAGAAGACGGTGTTCAGGGCCACCCTGTACAGAACAAACTGCACAGTGGAGGTAAGTATGATATGTTTGTTATTTTATTTTTATTTTTTAACTCAAAGCTTTACAATCACTTTAAAGCTTACTGCTGGTGAGTGGGGACCCAGGGGGGAGCACAGAGTGGTACTGGAATCCTCACAAGCAAAAGTCTATACATCTTTTTGAATTGAAAGATCTTTATACGGTCTGCACTTTATGTACTTGCACTGCACTTTGTTTAATTTATATCATTATTGTTTATTAAGTATATTGTATATTTTAGAGGGGAGTGGAGTAATAATAATTTTACCTTACATGTTAGCAGCAGCTCAATCACTGTTTGTTTATTTGGTGTACTGTGTTTATTTATTTATGTACCACAGTGCAGGCACTTCTACATTTTCAAGCTCAACTTTTGCAGATAAAATTGAAGTTTGTATTTAAATCAGAACTATGCTGCATCTGAGCACCACAAACCAAAAACTCTATTTTATTAATTTTTAGTATTCAAAGCAAACTCCCCCATCCATCCATGTCTCCATGCTTTATGTTGATGAGAAATCACTTTGAAAACCATCCTCCTATCATTTCTGGTCCTGCCCATCTTGAGTAAGGACTTCATGTACCATTTACTTTCTGGAATTCATCTGCCCTTTGCTCAGGCATGCGGGCAGAAGGGTGTGCTTAGCTGAGAAAACCTCTCCTCCTCTCTACCCCTCCTGAAGACTCCTGGGATGTATGACATCATTTGCCTAGGCCTGGAAACCAGGAAGTAACTGAAGAAATGTAAAGCAAAAGTTTTAAACAAGCAAATATGATATACTTTCCTATCTATTTACTAATTCTAGGAGCATAAGGATTAAAAATAGTCAACGTTGAGTTCTGCTGTAACATCAGCTGCCTATATCTCATTAGCTTACTGATTTGTTTTACTTTAAATGGCAAGCATCTCTAAACCCTTTCATACATAATGATGAATGTTTTAAAGCAGTGGTCATCAACCCCGTCCTCAGGGCCCACTAACATGCCAGGTTTGCAAGATAACTGAAATTCATGACAGGTGATATAATTTGCTGCTCAGGGATTGCAGTATTCTAGTCTGCATCTCCTCCAAGGTAATGCATAAAACCTGGCCTGTTAGTGGGCCCCGAGGACAGGGTTGATGACCACTGTTTTAGAGAATCTCTGTACAATGGTACAGTGTGGCCACATATATAGATATAATTGAGTTTGAAATCAGAAAACATTAATGACTGAGTATATGTTTAAAGGCTAAGTTAACCTTTTGTTCACCTTTTTTTTCCCCTAAATTCCAGCTCCCCTATGTACCAATATAGCATTAATGTACTTGTTTTGCATAAATAAAACATCTTTGCATTTATTCTACACACGCTTACCTCTCTGTCCTCATGGCTGTTTGAAAACACTGCTTGATTACTTCTGCCTTACTTCCTGGACAGACTTTTTTTTTTTTTTTAACAAAAAGTGAACTTTATTTGAACAAAGAAGAACAAACAGGTCAGCTTAAGACATACATTCCGTCAAGAAAAAGGGAAATATCCATATACATACACCAAACAGGTCACTTATCACAAAATAAAGGATATACTTCAGATCTGTGCATAGAATTAACCATTCTCCTACACCAAAGTGAGCGGCGTTTGGTAGGGGGAACCTGGACAGACTTTAGGTCATGACACAGGAAGGAGTTTACCATACCCTCAGCTGGTCAACTCCTTCCTGTGCCATGATTTAAAGTCTATCACATTAATGCTATATTGGTACATAGGGGAGCTGGAATTTAAATAAAGAAAAATGTGAACTTAGCCTTTAAAGCATTATTACTGTTAGATTTACCTATGTTTTTAGATGTGGTAAATCCTTAAAAACTGTTAAGTTTAAAAATATTTTTTTCTTTTGATAGGATGCCATAGGATCCAGCAAAGAAATCTGTCTTCTACATAATGTACACTTTGTTCCTTTCTTATTAAACACTAGAGATGGGCTTAGGCGTGTTCGGGATTGTAGTCGCAACCCACCTGAAAATTCTCACCAGGAAGCTGTCATTGCACACCACCAATCATGAGCAGCCTAGTCAGGGTGTGTGTATGTGCAGCTGCGGGCTGGGAAATGCCTCACTGCCTATGACTGGTGGTGTGCAGTGACGGCTTCCTGGTGGGTTTTCTCTGGTGGGTTGGGACTACGATCCAAACAAACCTGAGCATATCTCTATTGAACACTTCTTTTCACATTTAGAAACAATTGAGAATGCAGGCCTCCTAAAGCAGAATTATTTGTGGTTGTATTTTGTTTCCAGAATATTTTCTCCTTACCTTGGTTTGTGGTTTTCTACTTAGTGGTGAGAATGGACCATTGGCTATGATGGGGAAGCTACAAAGCTTGTCCTGTTATTGTGAGTAGTTTATCTGAGTATAGTTGGCATTTTATGGAATGTATCAAGCCCTTGTGATGCCAAAGTTGCACATTGCTTCATATTAGGTGTATTTCTCATGATGGTGCACCAACTGACAGCACGTTTCTCCGAATACAGATTTGTGACTAGCCATTCAAAACACCTGAATATCTCCAGTTAGGCATCAAACACCAAAAGCCTTATCTATGTGACCCTCCCTAACGGGGGCACAGACACAAACCTAACATTTGTTCTAATCAACTTCCACTCTATCCAAAACTAAAAAAAAAATAGGATTTTTTGTACTCACCGTAAAATCCCTTTCTCTGTAATTCACCGACCGACACAGCTTCTCTATTAGCCATTGGGTTGTTATGCCCACCACTAGGAGAATACTAGGCATTACTTTTTATGTAACACTCAGAACTCTTCAGTTCCGCCCAGGGGGCGGTCCCTTGGGCAACAACCCTCCAGCCTGCCATGCAGTCATCAGTACGTCAACAAGCAGTATAACATAAAGAGAAAAAGGAGGGACAGGTGCTGTGTCGGTCCGTCAATTACAGAGAAAAGGATTTTACGGTGAGTACAAAAAAATTTTTTTTCTCTTATATTCACCGACCAACGCAGCTCCTCTCTCAGCCATTGGGACGTCCCCAAGCAGTGGCAAACGAGGGGTGGGAAAACAGCATAGAAACTTCATCCACCATGGCAATTGGGAACTAGTGAAACTTTTACCACAAAAAAACAACCGTGATTGGAGAAAACCAGGATACCCTCAACAGGAGTGACTACCCACAACCGCACTAAAAACTGCGGAATGTAATGCAACAGCGCATTAACTTAACGGTACTGCGTTTTTACCGAAAAAAACTGGAAAAAAATATATTGCATATTCAATTACAACTATAGGGCCGCCTGCAAAACTTTGCGGCCAAAACAGAGCCCTAACCACGTCCAAAGCGCGAAGGGTCACTTCCTTAGGGTGTTTCGGCTTAGGACACAGAGATGGTAACACAATGTCCTCATTGATATGAAAAGCCGAGACCACTTTCGGCAGAAAAAACTGTTGCAGACGGAACACAATCTTATCCTTGGGGATGACCAGATAAGGCGACTTGCAGGACAAGGCCGCCAGTTCTGAAACCCTCCTGGCCGTTGTGATGGCCACTAGAAAGACCACTTTCTGGGAAAGAGTCAACAGAGGAATCTCCCTGATATTTTCAAATGGCAGTTTTTGAAGTTACATGTCGCACCCCCTGAACAAAGGTACTCACTAATGAGTGAGACGTCAGGGGTAGCTGAAAAAAAGACAGCCAAGGCTAATATTTGCCCCTTAATGGTGCTTAACGCCAGTTTCTGGTCTACTCCTTGCTGAAGAAACAGCAAGATCCTGGATATAGGAAAGGAGCGCGGATGCGATGCTTTCTCCTCACACATGGATATGTAAGCTTTCCAGGTACGATGATATATCTTCCAAGAAGAAGATTTCCATGCCCTCAGCATAGTTGGGATCACTGAGTTTGACAGACCCCGGTTCCTCAACACCTGGCTCTCAATAGCCATACCTTTAAAGCCAGCGATGGTAAAGCAGGATGGAGAATCGGACCCTGAGACAGAAGGTCCTCTCGCAACGGCAGTCTACCACCAGGCGTACTAGATCTGCGTACCAAGGTCGCTGAGGCCAATCTGGGGCGACCAGAATCACTGGGATCCCCTCGACTTCCACTCTGCGGAGGAGATCATAGTTACTTTATTTAACCTGGATACTGGGGGGTCCACGACCGGAGAAGCCGACCGCTTCTTGAGAAGGCACTCCTCAAAGGGTTAACGCACCGCCATGGCTTTGGGGACCGAAAAGGTCTGTTGCAGGCAACCCCATTCCTTGTAGATTAACTTGTCAAAATAAGTCAGATACGGGAACACCTTAGGTGAACATGCTGGCTTGCGGGACCCAAAAGGGACTGCTACATCAGCAGAGGGATCTGCTGGCTCTTGAATCTTCAGGGTATCGCGCACAGCTGTGATAAGTGCTCCAACAAGCGCTTTGTTGCGCATGTACCCGGACGGGTCTAATCCTCACTGTCCAAGCGGTCCTGGTCAGCGTCATCTGACAAGACAGAGCAAGGGTCACCAGACTCAGCAAGGCCCGAGTCTGCATCAGAGCTCTCCCCAGAGGACGGGGGAGGCAGGGGCCCCTTTTTTGCACCCTTTTGCCCACGTGCCACCTCCATCTTGGCAACAAATTAATTGAGGACCGCCGTCAGGGTGTCCAGGGGCACTGCGCAGTCCACAGTCGACCCTGTTGCAATTGCCTGGATTTCGGGGGAAGAAACACCAGTTTCTGAAGCCATGCTGACCCTACCCTGTCTGCCACCCTCCTTACTGCTACTGGCTGAGGGGCTCTTTCCTGCAGGACTCACCACCCTGAGGGGTTTTGCGCTACTCAGCAGGTAGTGCCTGTAGTCTCTGTTGGCTCCCAGGTGCAGAGGAAACAGTGCTGTGTCGGTGGAAGCAGCTGAAAATGGCGCTGAAACCGCTCTGAAGTGTGCTCAGGCTTCAAGAAAATGGCCGCCTAGCATCCAGCACAAGGACATAAAAAACAGGGAAAATGGGCGTCAGAGCACATGACGCTGCTAGAGAACACTGGAAAATGTGTTCAGGCTTCAAGAAAACGGCTGCCAGTGTCCTGTCTAGGGACAATCACAAGGAAAATGCTGAAGGCCAGGAGAGCATGCTTTCCCTTGCCCACATCTAAGATGGCCGCCGAATTTAAGATCTATGAGGGACAGGGAGAAACATTGGCAGTGAGTACAGCGCAGCACATGACACCAGCATAGCTTCACAGACACCTCCAGGGACAGGAAAAACAGGACTCGGCCAGCCAGCGCCACCCCCCCCCCCCCCCCAGGTGAAAGCCCCCCCGGAGAGGCCGTGCACAGACACACACACACTGCTCAGCAGCATCCCCCCAGGGAGGAAAGGGACAGGGAGAGAAGAGAGGGAGGTGAGGGTCCCCCAAATCGACCTCCCAGGGAATGCTCAGCTGCTCAGCCCCACCGAGGCAGGGAGAGCTGTACTTACCAGTCCTGCAGAGCTGGGAGACATTCCATCACAGACCCACTCACTGATCAGTACAGGGTGGCTGTTGGCCTGCCTAGCACGTAGCTGTGGCCTGCACACTCTCGATCGCCGGACTGAGGAAACTACAAGGATAAGGGTATCCAGCCTGTCACCCAGCCTGCTGTTGATAGCAGATCACAGGATCAATCGTCTTGCCCAAAAAGTCACGCTTCTGCAGAAAAAAAGCACGGACCGATTGGCCCGCAGGGTTCCCAGGTTCTTCTCCTTCACTAGACAAAATAAAACTGATGACTGTATGGCAGGCTGGAGGGTTGTTGCCCAAGGGAACGCCCCCTGGGCGGAACTGAAGAGTTCTGAGTGTTACATAAAAAGTAATGCCTAGTATTCTCCTAGTGGTGGACATAACAACCCAATGGCTAAGAGAGGAGCTGTGTCGGTCGGTGATTATAAGCCCTTGTACACGCGTTCTGACATTCCAACGGAAAATGTCCGATCGGACCATGTTGTTGGATAATCCGACTGTGTGTGGTCTCCATCGGACTGTTTCCCTCGGAATATCCGACGGACAAAGTTTAAGAGCTGGGCTATAAAACTTTCCGAGAACATGATCCAATCGGACTTTGTCCGATTGTGTGTAGAGAATTCCGATCGGACAAAGTGCCACGCATGCTCAGATAAAATTCCTAGACCAAAGCTATTGGCTACTAGCCTGAACGTAGTCCCGTCGTATCGAAATAACGTTGTCGCAATCGGATTTTCCGATAACTTTGTCTGACCGTGTGTATGCAACACAAGTTTCGGCCAAAATCCGAAAAATGTTGTTGTCGGAATGTCCGACAGTGTGTACAAGGGCTTAGAGAAAAAAGTTTTCCCTTTTGTTATCTTTTAAAATACATGCAGAGCAAGATAGAAATGGTCAGGACCAGGTTCATAATTTCAGCTATCACACCGTGAGAAAGAGCTGTACCATTGCTTAGCATATTGGGGTGATGTGATAACTTTAGAAGAATAAAGAATATGTGAGTTTGCAGCGAAATCCCAGGTGTCATCCATCTCAGTCAAGTTGAGAGCCATCATAGTGTCAGAACGGGGTATTGACATCACACCATCTTCCCTGGATGTGACTTCATATGTCCTGCTTTATTACCTTTTAATTATCTTCACAAGACCATCTCTGTCACAGCTAGCATGGCATTGTTTGTCTGGTGCATTCTCACTATTTCTTGTGCAGATCTGCCCGAGGGCCAACCCAGCTGCACAGCGCTGCCACACGACCGCTACCAGAACGTGGCACTCTGGTGCTCGTGGCCCGGAGGGCTTCCATTGGCCCAGCTTTACTGGATGAAACAAAGTGAGGGCGACAACATTATTGTGTCAAAGTCTAATGCCACCCTTATAAAGAGCGGGGCTGATATGAAGAATCGCACCACATTTTACTGCTCTATATTCCACCCGTCCCTCAAGAAGAACCTCACATGCAGCACCACCGTGGGTAAGTTGAGTTCACAGTAACAAGGGAGGTGATATGTATTTAAATATTTTCTTGATAAAACGAGAAACAAATCCTTGATTTCCACATTCCAATTCTTCTACTTTCAAAGTAACTACTTTATTCTTTATTCGTTTTTAAAAATATTCTTCACTGTAAGGTTGTGGTTATTTGCAAACACTGCAAATATATAAATTTTTTATACATTTTTCTCGCACTTCTTTTCTGTTTGTTCACAGGCCATACCATCTCTTCCTTGTTAGAAATCTTAGTTTACTAAATGCATTGCTTTGTTAAAGTAGAAATATAGGCATGACTTTTTTTCATTTTGGATAGAGCAAGAGAGGGTTACAACCCCTATCAGATTTATTTTTGCCATCTGTGTTCCATTGCAGAGATTTCCCTTCACTTCCTGTACCATAGCCTAAACAGGAAGCGACAGGAAATCCTGGCAAATTAAGGGAATTTCTTGGGGACCCCCAGCTCACCAGTACTACTGTGCCTATTGGAAGATTTCCACTCTATTACTTTTCTGGGGACAACCCAAAATTTGTGATTTTCTTTTACTTTCACTTGCAATGAAAATGGTAAACAGGACAAAAAGAGCGGCCGAATCTGCTTTAACCAGTTCCCGACCGGCACACGCCGATGTACTTCGGCAGGATGGCACAGCTGGGCAAATGGGCGTACCTGTACGTCCCTTTAAATTTGCCGCCGTGCCATCGCGCGTGCCAGCTGGGACCTCTGTGAGCGGGTCGCAGGTCCTGCGGACTCCATGTCCGCGGGGATACCAGCGATCGTCTCATGGAGAGAAAGAACGGGGAGATGCTAATGTAAACAAGCATTTCCCCGTTCTCCCTAGTGACAGTGTCACAGCTAGCCCATCCCCCCTACAGTTGGAACACATCCCTAGGACACACTTAACCCCCTACAGCGCCACCTAGTGTTAACCCCTTCACTGCCAGTCACATTTACACAGAAATCAATGCAATTTTAATCGCACTGATTGCTGTATAAATGTGAATGGTCCCAAAATCACGCAAAAATTGTCCATGTCCGCCATAATGTCGCAGTCACAATAAATATCGCTGATCGCTGCCACTACTAGTAAAAAATATAAAAAGGCCATAAAACTATCCCCTATTTTGTAGAAACTATTTTTTTTCTTAATGTCCGATCGGACCGTGTTGTCGGATAATCCGACCATGTGTGGGCTCCATTGGACTTTTTCCGTCAGAATGTCCGACCAACAATGTTTGAGAGCTGGATATAAAATTTTCCGACAACATGATCCGATCAGACTTTGTCCGATCATTTGTAGAGAATTTCGATCAGACAAAGTGCCACACATGCTCAGATCAAATTACGAGACCAAAGCTATTGGCTACTAGCCTGAACGTAGTCCTGTCGTACCATACAAACGTCATCACGCTTCGAACGATCAGATTTTCCGACAACTTTGTCCAACCGTGTGTATGCAACACCAGTTTCGGACAAAATCCGTCGGAAAAAATCAGATGGATTTTGTTGTTGGAATGTCCGACCGTGTGTACAAGGGCTAATAGGCTTTCTATGATGCTAGGTGTGTTGCTTGGAAGTTCTTCTATGACTGTACTTACCCTCCTGTTTACTACATTGTAAAATTCTGTATAGCAATGTTGTAATCCATAGTAATTTGTAATGCATAGCATATCTTCTTGTTTGTCAGTGATGCCTTCAGGCGGCCCAAACTGTTCAGCAGTTGCCACCAAACTGAATGAATTTATCATGCTAACGTGTGAATGGACAGGCGGTTTACCACGTATTACACTGGCATGGAATTATGGCATAGTCGGAGATATTAAAGAATCCTCAAACATCTATGTTTTTAAACCCGACCGAACGTACAATGGCAAGTTATTCATCTGTGCCGCCCTTCATCCCATGATAAAAGAACAGACAGAGTGCCATATCCAACTTGGTAAGATCAATGAATGTATTACTCTGAAGGATGAGATTCTTTCATTGTATGTAGCAACAAAGGTCCTCAGGGTCATATTTGAAATAAATGAATACGTAGGGGCTTAGCATTAAGTCTGGAAAAAAATAACACCTGTTTCCAGTTATTTGATAAGGTTTATTAAAAGCTCATCCAATGTAGAATACGTGTATTGTCATTGTTAGCTATAAAAATCCTCTTTGTAGCAGTCTGCTTTTCTTTTCAGTAGTTTCCATAGAAACCTTGTTAATCTTCAGAAAGGTCTATTATTATTGGATGAAACGTTGAGTTTGATTTATTAAAACTGAAGAGTGCAAAATTCGGTGCAGTTCTGTATAGAAACCAATCGGCTTCCAAGTTTCTTTTGTCCAAGCTTAACCACTTGGGATCCGCGCTATTGCAAAATGACGGCAATAGCGCGGACCCACATTTTCGGGACTACGTCTATTGACGTAGTCCCGGTTACGAGCGGCCTGCGCGCCCCCTGAGGGGCGCGCGCGGCGCGCTCTGTGATCGGCGAGTCCGTGAGACTCGCCTGATCACCGATCCGTGTAAGGGGTCGATCCCGACCCCTTATCACGTGATCAGCTGTCAGCCAATGACAGCTGATCATGTGATAAAACGGAGCCGGTAATCGGCTAGTATTCCTCCTCGCGCTGACAGCGCGAGGAGAAAAAAAAAAAGCCGATCGCCGGCGGCCGTGTTCGGGACATCAGTCCCGATCACGGCCAGCAATTTAAAAGGACACCTGCCCCCTGCCAGTGCCCACCTGCCACCCGCAGTGCCATCCTGAAATAAAGTAAGTGCCCCCCTGTCAGTGCCACCCAGCAGTGCCCATAGTGCCCACAGTGCCACCCAGCAGTGCCCACAGTGCCACCCAGCAGTGCCCACAGTGCCACCCACAGTGCCACCCAGCAGTGCCACCCAAAATCTGCCTCAGGTGCTGCACCCCAGTGCCGCCCATCAGTGCCCAGCAGTGCCGCCCATCAGTGCCCAGCAGTGCCGCCCATCAGTGCCCAGCAGTGCCACCTATCAGAGCCACCTATCAGTGCCCATCAGTCCCATCTATCTGTGGTACCTATCAGTGCCCATCCGTGCCACCCATCCGTGCCACTTATCCGTGCCACCCATCCGTGCCATCTTATCTGTGCCCATCTTTGCCCATCAGTGCCGCCTTATCTGTGCCCATCGGTGCCGCCTTATCTGTGCCTATTAGTGCCGCCTTAACTATGCCTATCAGTGCCCACCAGTGCAGCCTATCAGTGCCCACCAATGCAGCCCATCAGTGCCCACCAATGCAGCCCATCAGTGCCCACCAATGCAGCCTATCAGTGCCGCCTAATCAGCGCACTTCAATGAAGGAGAAAAATGACCCGTTTGCAAAATTTTATAACAAACTATTAAAACATGATTTTTTTTTTTTTTTTTTTTTTGCATCTTTTTTTGTTTGTTTAGCAAAAAATAAAACTCCGAGCTGTAACTAAATACCACCAAAAGAAAGCTCTATTTGTGGGAAAAAAATGATAAAAATTTCATTTGGGTACAGTGTTGTATGGCCGCGCAATTGTCACTCAAAGTGCATCAGCGCTGAAAGCTGAAAATTGGTCTGGGACTGAGGGGGGTTTAAGTGCCCAGTAAGCAAGTGGTTAAAGTGGGTGTAAACTCGGTTCATGAAATTTGAGCTGGGCACATATATCTGCAGTGTTTGGTTATCTCTC